>NC_133063.1:313965-465948 GCF_048771995.1 Taeniopygia guttata | reverse complement strand
AACCCAGAGCAGTGGCCAAGGAGTTGTGGTGAGTCAGGGAGGTAGGGAGGAGGAGTGAGAGTCCACTCAAGTTTCAGCAATGCCATGTCACCCTTTCTCCACTTAATCTAGGTGTACCCTGAGATGATGCTGTCGGCCTCCAAGCACGCCTGCGGTGTGTGGCCCGACCATTCTGAGGAGAATGGTGAGTAGCAGAATTGTCAGGTTTTGGCCATTGTGCTGTTACGGTTGTGCACTGATGTTTGGTTTTCTTTGTCTTGGCAGACCAAGAGAGAACAGTCTGGTGACAACTGGAGTTTCCCAGACAGGCAGGAGGCCTCGTTCTGCACCCGATGGAGATTTGGATCCCCAGATATATGCCAGATAAGTCAAGGGCTACAACCCACAGAGGGCATGGAAGCGAGGTGCCAGGTTGGGAGTCCCCAGGAGGGGTTTTTGAGTCAGTTTTGGGTACGGGGATGTCTAAGAAGCGTCTCCTTAGGCCAGCTGAAGGGAAAGTGTCTGTTTTGATCACAGTGCTGAGGTGCGCAGGGCAGAGCAGTTCTGGTGTGTGTTCTGTCACTTGTCTCTGGTGCACTCTGTGTTCTTTGGGTCTCTCAGTCCTTTCTTCTCATCAAAAGCTCTCCCTCCCTGTTCTGTCTCCTGGTTTGTCATGTCCTGTCCTGTGTCACGGGTGTCTGCACATATTTGTACCGGAGCTGCTCTGCCCTGCTGTGTAGCCTGTAATAGCACAAGTCCTGGGGACTTGAAATTAGTAATGCAGGGTGTAGCTGGGCTCCAGGTTGTGTTAGGAGATTGACATAACATGCTTGGTACTGTTAAGTTGTCCTGCAGCATTTTGACATTAGTTCTAACTTCCTTTCAGATGCAGACAGTACAAATCGGTGGCAAAGGGCACCAGTCCTGGATGAGGAACTTCCCATGAGCTGGTCAGTCATTGTTTGCATTTACAGGGGAAGCATAAATGGTGAATCTGTTTCAGCACTGTTCTTTGCCTTTACTTTTAGGAGGTCCAGGCAGATAGCAGCAGTCAAAGCCCAGTGTGCCAGGTGAGCAGTGGACAGAAGCAGTTGTTCTTGCTAAGGTTTCAGTTTTTGGTGCAACTGTAATCATCCATTCTTGTTTTTGTGCTTTAGGGAATCCACTGGGAGTATGCTAAGCCCCTGTCACCAGCTGGCTGATGGACTGGGTTTGCTGCACTTATGAGCCCTCTGGAAGTATTACAGGATCCTGTGATGAAGCCTACTGATTTTGCATTTCAAGGTCCCATCCTGGAAGCCCAGAGCAGTGGCCAAGGAGTTGTGGTGAGTCGGGGAGGTAGGGAGGAGGAGTGAGAGTCCTCTGGAGTTTCAGCATTGTCTCTCCTTAACGTAGGTGTGCCCTGCAATGATGGCGTCAGAATCCAAGCACACCCGGAGCGTGCAGGCCCAGAACCTGGGCATTCTGAGGAGGATGGTGAGTAGCAAAATTATCAGGTTTTGCCCCATGTGCTCTTAAGGCTGTGCACTGATGTTTGGTTTTCATTCTCTTGGCAGGCCAAGAAGTGACAGCTGGAACTTACCAGACAGGCAGACGGCCTTCTTCTGCAGCCAACAGGGATTTGCATCCCCAGATATGTGCAAGATAAGTCAAGGGCTACAACCCACAGAGGGCATGGAAGCGAGGTGCCAGGTTGGGAGTCCCCAGGAGGGGTTTTTCAGTTAGTTTTGGAGATGAGGATGTCCAAGAAGTGTCTTCTTAGGCCAGCTAAAGGAAAAGTGTCTCTTTTGATCACAGTGCCGGGGTGCGCAGGGCAGAGCAGTTCTGGTGTGTGTCCTGTCACTTGTCTCTGGTGCACTCTGTGTTCTTTGGGTCTCCCAGTCCTTTCTTCTTGTGGAAAGCTCTCTCTCCCTGTCCTGTCCCCTCGTTTGTCACGTCCTGTGTCACGGGTGTCTGCACGTATTTGTCCCGGAGCTGCTCTGCCCTGCTGCATAGCCTGTAATAGCACAAGTCCTGGGGACTTGAAATTAGTAATGCAGGGTGTAGCTGGGCTCCAGGTTGTGTTAGGAGATTACCAGAACATGTTTGGTGGTGTTAAGTTGTCCTGTAGAGGTTTGACATTAGTCCTAACTTCGTTTCAGATGCAGACAGTTCAAATCAGTGGCAGAGGGCACCAACCCAGGGTGAGGGTGTTGTACTAATCAGGTCAGTCATTGTTTGCATTAGGAAGCCAAAGTGATTGCCCAACCTTGGAAAGAAAAGCCTGAGTTTGTGCTCAGGACCCTACAGCCCTGAGCGAGAAGCTGATTGCACAAAATCCGAACATCAAAGAACGTGTCCCAAACCAGGGCTGCCACTACCCCATACTTGTTCTGCCCTGAGAGTCCCAGGGGAGCCCTACAAACTGACATCAGGAACCTGGACTGGTGAGTTTTCTTTCCCAGGGAAAAGAGCCGATGTTTGCGCTCCGAGTCCTGTGGCCCTGAGCCGGCAGCTGACCGCACAAATTCCGAACATTGAAGGATAAGTCCAAGACAGGATCTGCCCCCACCTCATACCTGTGCTGCCCTGACAGTCCAAAAAGAGCTCTACAAACTGACATCAGGAACCTGGATGGTGAGTTTTCTTTCCCAGGAAAAAAAGAGCCGATGTTTGCGCTCCGAGTCCTGTGGCCCTGAGCCGGCAGCTGACCGCACAAATTCCGAACATTGAAGGTTAAGTCCAAGACAGGATCTGCCCCCACCTCATACCTGTGCTGCCCTGACAGTCCAAAAAGAGCTCTACAAACTGACATCAGGAACCTGGATGGTGAGTTTTCTTTCCCAGGGAAAAGAGCCGATGTTTGCGCTCCGAGTCCTGTGGCCCTGAGCCGCAGCTGACCGCACAAATTCAGAACATCGGAGGATAAGTCCCAGACAGGATCTGCCCCCACCTCATACTTGTGCTGCCCTGACAGTCCCCGGAGAGCCCTACAAACTGACATCAGGAACCTGGACTGGTGTGTTTTCTTTCCCAGGGAAAAGAGCCGATGTTTGCGCTCCGAGTCCTGTGGCCCTGAGCGGGCAGCTGACCGCACAAATTCCAAACATCGAAGGATAAGTCCCAGACAGGAGCTGCCCCCACCTCATACTTGTGCTGTCCTGACAGTCCTAGGGGAGCCCTACAAACTGACAACAGGAACCTGGACTGGTGAGTTTTCTTTCCCAGGGAAAAGAGCCGATGTTTGCGCTCCGAGTCCTGTGGCCCTGAGCCGGCAGCTGACTGCAAAAAATCCGAACATCGAAGGATAAGTCCCAGACAGGAGCCGCCCCCACCTCGTACTTGTGCTGCCCTGAGAGTTCAAAAAGAGCTCTACAAACTGACATCAGGAACCTGGACTGGTGAGTTTTCTTTCCCAGGGAAAAGAGCCGATGTTTGCGCTCCGAGTCCTGTGGCCCTGAGCCGGCAGCTGACTGCAAAAAATCCGAACATCGAAGGATAAGTCCCAGACAGGAGCTGCCCACATCTCATACTTGTGCTGCCCTGAGAGTCCCAGGGGAGCCCTACAAACTGACATCAGGAACCTGGACTGGTGAGTTTTCTTTCCCAGGGAAAAGAGCCGATGTTTGCGCTCCGAGTCCTGTGGCCCTGAGCGGGCAGCTGACTGCAAAAAATCGGAGCATCGAAGGATAAGTCCCAGACAGGAGCTGCCCCCACCTCATACTTGTGCTGCCCTGAGAGTCCAAAAAGAGCCCTACAAACTGACATCAGGAACCTGTACTGGTGAGTTTTCTTTCCCAGGGAAAAGAGCCGATGTTTGTGCTCAGAGTCCTGTGGCCCTGAGCCGGCAGCTGAGTGCAAAAAATCCGAACATCGAAGGATAAGTCCCAGACAGGAGCTGCCCCCACCTCATACTTGTGCTGCCCTGAGAGTCCCAGGGGAGCCCTACAAACTGACATCAGGAACCTGGACTGGTGAGTTTTCTTTCCCAGGGAAAAGAGCCGATGTTTGCGCTCCGACTCCTGTGGCCCTGAGCCGGCAGCTGACCGCACAAATTCCGAACATTGAAGGATAAGTCCCAGACAGGATCTGCCCCCACCTCATACTTGTGCTGCCCTGACAGTCCCAGGGGAGCCCTACAAACTGACATCAGGAACCTGGACTGGTGAGTTTTCTTTCCCAGGGAAAAGAGCCGATGTTTGTGCTCAGAGTCCTGTGGCCCTGAGCCGGCAGCTGAGTGCAAAAAATCCGAACATCGAAGGATAAGTCCCAGACAGGAGCTGCCCCCACCTCATACTTGTGCTGCCCTGAGAGTCCCAGGGGAGCCCTACAAACTTACATCAGGAACCTGGACTGGTGAGTTTTCTTTCCCAGGGAAAAGAGCCAATGTTTGCGCTCCGACTCCTGTGGTCCGGAGCGAGCAGCTGAGTGCACAAAATCCGAACATCGAAGGATAAGTCCCAGACAGGAGCTGCCCCAACCTCATACTTGTGCTGCCCTGAGAGTCCCAGGGGAGCCCTACAAACTGACATCAGGAACCTGGACTGGTGAGTTTTCTTTCCCAGGGAAAAGAGCCGATGTTTGCGCTCCGACTCCTGTGGCCGTGAGCCGGCAGCTGACCGCACAAATTCCGAACATCGAAGGATAAGTCCCAGACAGGAGCTGCCACAACCTCATACTTGTGCTGCCCTGACAGTCCCAGGGGAGCCCTACAAACTGACATCAGGAACCTGGACTGGTGAGTTTTCTTTCCCAGGGAAAAGAGCCGATGTTTGCGCTCCGACTCCTGTGGCCCTGAGCCGGCAGCTGACCGCACAAATTCCGAACATCGAAGGATAAGTCCCAGACAGGAGCTGCCCCCTCCTCATACTTGTGCTGACCTGAGAGTCCAAAAAGAGCCCTACAAACTGACATCAGGAACCTGGACTGGTGAGTTTTCTTTCCCAGGGAAAAGAGCCGATGTTTGCGCCCCGAGTCCTGTGGCCGTGAGCCGGCAGCTGACCGCACAAATTCCGAACATCGAAGGATAAGTCCCAGAAAGGAGCTGCCCCCACCTCATACTTGTGCTGCCCTGAGAGTTCAAAATAAGCCCTACAAACTGACATCAGGAACCTGGACTGGTGAGTTTTCTTTCCCAGGGAAAAGAGCCGATGTTTGTGCTCAGAGTCCTGTGGCCCTGAGCCGGCAGCTGAGTGCAAAAAATCCGAACATCGAAGGATAAGTCCCAGACAGGAGCTGCCCCCACCTCATACTTGTGCTGCCCTGACAGTCCCAGGGGAGCCCTACAAACTGACATCAGGAACCTGGACTGGTGAGTTTTCTTTCCCAGGGAAAAGAGCCAATGTTTGCGCTCCGAGTCCTGTGGTCCGGAGCGAGCAGCTGAGTGCAAAAAATCCGAACATCGAAGGATAAGTCCCAGACAGGAGCTGCCCCAACCTCATACTTGTGCTGCCCTGACAGTCCCAGGGGAGCCCTACAAACTGACATCAGGAACCTGGACTGGTGAGTTTTCTTTCCCAGGGAAAAGAGCCGATGTTTGCGCTCCGACTCCTGTGGCCCTGAGCCGGCAGCTGACTGCACAAATTCCGAACATTGAAGGATAAGTCCCAGACAGGAGCTGCCCCCACCTCATACTTGTGCTGCCCTGAGAGTTCAAAAAGAGCTCTACAAACTGACATCAGGAACCTGGACTGGTGAGTTTTCTTTCCCAGGGAAAAGAGCCGATGTTTGCGCTCCGAGTCCTGTGGCCCTGAGCCGGCAGCTGACTGCAAAAAATCCGAACATCGAAGGATAAATCCCAGACAGGAGCTGCCCACATCTCATACTTGTGCTGCCCTGAGAGTCCCCGGAGAGCCCTACAAACTGACATCAGGAACCTGGACTGGTGAGTTTTCTTTCCCAGGGAAAAGAGCCGATGTTTGCGCTCCGAGTCCTGTGGCCCTGAGCGGGCAGCTGTCTGCAAAAAATTGGAACATCGAAGGATAAGTCCCAGACAGGAGCTGCCCCCACCTAATACTTGTGCTGCCCTGAGAGTCCAAAAAGAGCCCTACAAACTGACATCAGGAACCTGGACTGGTGAGTTTTGTTTTCCAGGGAAAAGAGCCGATGTTTGCGCTCCGAGTCCTGTGGCCCTGAGCCGGCAGCTGACTGCAAAAAATCCGAACATCGAAGGATAAGTCCCAGACAGGAGCTGCCCCCACCTCATACTTGTGCTGCCCTGAGAGTCCAAAAAGAGCCCTACAAACTGACATCAGGAACCTGTACTGGTGAGTTTTCTTTCCCAGGGAAAAGAGCCGATGTTTGCGCTCCGAGTCCTGTGGTCCGGAGCGGGCAGCTGAGTGCAAAAAATCCGAACATCGAAGGATAAGTCCCAGACAGGATCTGCCCCCACCTCATACTTGTGCTGCCCTGAGAGTCCAAAAAGAGCCCTACAAACTGACATCAGGAACCTGGACTGGTGAGTTTTCTTTCCCAGGGAAAAGAGCCGATGTTTGTGCTCAGAGTCCTGTGGCCCTGAGCCGGCAGCTGAGTGCAAAAAATCCGAACATCGAAGGATAAGTCCCAGACAGGAGCTGCCCCCACCTCATACTTGTGCTGCCCTGAGAGTCCCAGGGGAGCCCTACAAACTGACATCAGGAACCTGGACTGGTGAGTTTTCTTTCCCAGGGAAAAGAGCCGATGTTTGCGCTCCGACTCCTGTGGCCCTGAGCCGGCAGCTGACCGCACAAATTCCGAACATTGAAGGATAAGTCCCAGACAGGATCTGCCCCCACCTCATACTTGTGCTGCCCTGACAGTCCCAGGGGAGCCCTACAAACTGACATCAGGAACCTGGACTGGTGAGTTTTCTTTCCCAGGGAAAAGAGCCGATGTTTGTGCTCAGAGTCCTGTGGCCCTGAGCCGGCAGCTGAGTGCAAAAAATCCGAACATCGAAGGATAAGTCCCAGACAGGAGCTGCCCCCACCTCATACTTGTGCTGCCCTGAGAGTCCCAGGGGAGCCCTACAAACTTACATCAGGAACCTGGACTGGTGAGTTTTCTTTCCCAGGGAAAAGAGCCAATGTTTGCGCTCCGACTCCTGTGGTCCGGAGCGAGCAGCTGAGTGCACAAAATCCGAACATCGAAGGATAAGTCCCAGACAGGAGCTGCCCCAACCTCATACTTGTGCTGCCCTGACAGTCCCAGGGGAGCCCTACAAACTGACATCAGGAACCTGGACTGGTGAGTTTTCTTTCCCAGGGAAAAGAGCCGATGTTTGCGCTCCGACTCCTGTGGCCCTGAGCCGGCAGCTGACCGCACAAATTCCGAACATCGAAGGATAAGTCCCAGACAGGAGCTGCCCCCTCCTCATACCTGTGCTGACCTGAGAGTCCAAAAAGAGCCCTACAAACTGACATCAGGAACCTGGACTGGTGAGTTTTCTTTCCCAGGGAAAAGAGCCGATGTTTGCGCCCCGAGTCCTGTGGCCGTGAGCCGGCAGCTGACCGCACAAATTCCGAACATCGAAGGATAAGTCCCAGAAAGGAGCTGCCCCCACCTCATACTTGTGCTGCCCTGAGAGTTCAAAATAAGCCCTACAAACTGACATCAGGAACCTGGACTGGTGAGTTTTCTTTCCCAGGGAAAAGAGCCGATGTTTGTGCTCAGAGTCCTGTGGCCCTGAGCCGGCAGCTGAGTGCAAAAAATCCGAACATCGAAGGATAAGTCCCAGACAGGAGCTGCCCCCACCTCATACTTGTGCTGCCCTGAGAGTCCCAGGGGAGCACTACAAACTGACATCAGGAACCTGGACTGGTGAGTTTTCTTTCCCAGGGAAAAGAGCCGATGTTTGTGCTCAGAGTCCTGTGGCCCTGAGCCGGCAGCTGAGTGCAAAAAATCCGAACATCGAAGGATAAGTCCCAGACAGGAGCTGCCCCCACCTCATACTTGTGCTGCCCTGACAGTCCCAGGGGAGCCCTACAAACTGACATCAGGAACCTGGACTGGTGAGTTTTCTTTCCCAGGGAAAAGAGCCAATGTTTGCGCTCCGAGTCCTGTGGTCCGGAGCGAGCAGCTGAGTACAAAAAATCCGAACATCGAAGGATAAGTCCCAGACAGGAGCTGCCCCAACCTCATACTTGTGCTGCCCTGAGAGTCCCAGGGGAGCCCTACAAACTGACATCAGGAACCTGGACTGGTGAGTTTTCTTTCCCAGGGAAAAGAGCCGATGTTTGCGCTCCGACTCCTGTGGCCCTGAGCCGGCAGCTGACCGCACAAATTCCGAACATTGAAGGATAAGTCCCAGACAGGAGCTGCCCCCACCTCATACCTGTGCTGTCCTGACAGTCCAAAAAGAGCTCTACAAACTGACATCAGGAACGTGGATGGTGAGTTTTCTTTCCCAGGGAAAAGAGCCGATGTTTGCGCTCCGAGTCCTGTGGCCCTGAGCCGCAGCTGACCGCATAAATTCCGAACATCGGAGGATAAGTCCCAGACAGGAGCTGCCCCCACCTCATACTTGTGCTGCCCTGACAGTCCCCGGAGAGCCCTACAAACTGACATCAGGAACCTGGACTGGTGAGTTTTCTTTCCCAGGGAAAAGAGCCGATGTTTGCGCTCCGAGTCCTGTGGCCCTGAGCCGGCAGCTGAGTGCAAAAAATCCGAACATCGAAGGATAAGTCCCAGACAGGAGCTGCCCACATCTCATACTTGTGCTGCCCTGAGAGTCCCAGGGGAGCCCTACAAACTGACATCAGGAACCTGGACTGGTGAGTTTTCTTTCCCAGGGAAAAGAGCCGATGTTTGCGCTCCGAGTCCTGTGGCCCTGAGCGGGCAGCTGACTGCAAAAAATCGGAGCATCGAAGGATAAGTCCCAGACAGGAGCTGCCCCCACCTCATACTTGTGCTGCCCTGAGAGTCCAAAAAGAGCCCTACAAACTGACATCAGGAACCTGGACTGGTGAGTTTTGTTTTCCAGGGAAAAGAGCCGATGTTTGCGCTCCGAGTCCTGTGGTCCGGAGCGGGCACCTGAGTGCAAAAAATCCGAACATCGAAGGATAAGTCCCAGACAGGAGCTGCCCCCACCTCATACTTGTGCTGCCCTGACAGTCCCAGGGGAGCCCTACAAACTGACATCAGGAACCTGGACTGGTGAGTTTTCTTTCCCAGGGAAAAGAGCCAATGTTTGCGCTCCGAGTCCTGTGGTCCGGAGCGAGCAGCTGAGTGCAAAAAATCCGAACATCGAAGGATAAGTCCCAGACAGGAGCTGCCCCAACCTCATACTTGTGCTGCCCTGACAGTCCCAGGGGAGCCCTACAAACTGACATCAGGAACCTGGACTGGTGAGTTTTCTTTCCCAGGGAAAAGAGCCGATGTTTGCGCTCCGACTCCTGTGGCCCTGAGCCGGCAGCTGACCGCACAAATTCCGAACATCGAAGGATAAGTCCCAGACAGGAGCTGCCCCCTCCTCATACTTGTGCTGACCTGAGAGTCCAAATAGAGCCCTAAAAACTGACATCAGGAACCTGGACTGGTGAGTTTTCTTTCCCAGGGAAAAGAGCCGATGTTTGCGCTCCGAGTCCTGTGGCCCTGAGCCGGCAGCTGACTGCAAAAAATCCGAACATCGAAGGATAAGTCCCAGACAGGAGCTGCCCACATCTCATACTTGTGCTGCCCTGAGAGTCCCAGGGGAGCCCTACAAACTGACATCAGGAACCTGGACTGGTGAGTTTTCTTTCCCAGGGAAAAGAGCCGATGTTTGCGCTCCGAGTCCTGTGGCCCTGAGCCGGCAGCTGAGTGCAAAAAATCCGAACATCGAAGGATAAGTCCCAGACAGGAGCTGCCCCCACCTCATACTTGTGCTGCCCTGAGAGTCCCAGGGGAGCCCTACAAACTGACATCAGGAACCTGGACTGGTGAGTTTTCTTTCCCAGGGAAAAGAGCCAATGTTTGCGCTCCGAGTCCTGTGGTCCGGAGCGAGCAGCTGAGTACAAAAAATCCGAACATCGAAGGATAAGTCCCAGACAGGAGCTGCCCCAACCTCATACTTGTGCTGCCCTGAGAGTCCCAGGGGAGCCCTACAAACTGACATCAGGAACCTGGACTGGTGAGTTTTCTTTCCCAGGGAAAAGAGCCGATGTTTGCGCTCCGACTCCTGTGGCCCTGAGCCGGCAGCTGACCGCACAAATTCCGAACATTGAAGGATAAGTCCCAGACAGGAGCTGCCCCCACCTCATACTTGTGCTGCCCTGAGAGTTCAAAAAGAGCTCTACAAACTGACATCAGGAACCTGGACTGGTGAGTTTTCTTTCCCAGGGAAAAGAGCCGATGTTTGCGCTCCGAGTCTTGTGGCCCTGAGCCGGCAGCTGACTGCAAAAAATCCGAACATCGAAGGATAAGTCCCAGACAGGAGCTGCCCACATCTCATACTTTTGCTGCCCTGAGAGTCCCAGGGGAGCCCTACAAACTGACATCAGGAACCTGGACTGGTGAGTTTTCTTTCCCAGGGAAAAGAGCCGATGTTTGCGCTCCGAGTCCTGTGGCCCTGAGCGGGCAGCTGACTGCAAAAAATCGGAGCATCGAAGGATAAGTCCCAGACAGGAGCTGCCCCCACCTCATACTTGTGCTGCCCTGAGAGTCCAAAAAGAGCCCTACAAACTGACATCAGGAACCTGGACTGGTGAGTTTTGTTTTCCAGGGAAAAGAGCCGATGTTTGCGCTCCGAGTCCTGTGGTCCGGAGCGGGCAGCTGAGTGCAAAAAATCGGAACATCGAAGGATAAGTCCCAGACAGGAGCTGCCCCCACCTCATACTTGTGCTGCCCTGAGAGTCCAAAAAGAGCCCTACAAACTGACATCAGGAACCTGGACTGGTGAGTTTTGTTTTCCAGGGAAAAGAGCCGATGTTTGCGCTCCGAGTCCTGTGGTCCGGAGCGGGCAGCTGAGTGCAAAAAATCCGAACATCGAAGGATAAGTCCCAGACAGGATCTGCCCCCACCTCATACTTGTGCTGCCCTGAGAGTCCCAGGGGAGCCCTACAAACTGACATCAGGAACCTGGACTGGTGAGTTTTCTTTCCCAGGGAAAAGAGCCGATGTTTGTGCTCAGAGTCCTGTGGCCCTGAGCCGGCAGCTGACCGCACAAATTCCGAACATTGAAGGAGAAGTCCCAGACAGGAGCTGCCCCCACCTCATACTTGTGCTGCCCTGAGAGTCCCAGGGGAGCCCTACAAACTGACATCAGGAACCTGGACTGGTGAGTTTTCTTTCTCAGGGAAAAGAGCCAATGTTTGCGCTCCGAGTCCTGTGGTCCGGAGCGAGCAGCTGAGTACAAAAAATCCGAACATCGAAGGATAAGTCCCAGACAGGAGCTGCCCCAACCTCATACTTGTGCTGCCCTGAGAGTCCCAGGGGAGCCCTACAAACTGACATCAGGAACCTGGACTGGTGAGTTTTCTTTCCCAGGGAAAAGAGCCGATGTTTGCGCTCCGACTCCTGTGGCCCTGAGCCGGCAGCTGACCGCACAAATTCCGAACATTGAAGGATAAGTCCCAGACAGGAGCTGCCCCCACCTCATACCTGTGCTGTCCTGACAGTCCAAAAAGAGCTCTACAAACTGACATCAGGAACCTGGATGGTGAGTTTTCTTTCCCAGGGAAAAGAGCCGATGTTTGCGCTCCGAGTCCTGTGGCCCTGAGCCGCAGCTGACCGCACAAATTCCGAACATCGGAGGATAAGTCCCAGACAGGAGCTGCCCCCACCTCATACTTGTGCTGCCCTGACAGTCCCCGGAAAGCCCTACAAACTGACATCAGGAACCTGGACTGGTGAGTTTTCTTTCCCAGGGAAAAGAGCCGATGTTTGCGCTCCGAGTCCTGTGGCCCTGAGCGGGCAGCTGACTGCAAAAAATCGGAGCATCGAAGGATAAGTCCCAGACAGGAGCTGCCCCCACCTCATACTTGTGCTGCCCTGAGAGTCCAAAAAGAGCCCTACAAACTGACATCAGGAACCTGGACTGGTGAGTTTTGTTTTCCAGGGAAAAGAGCCGATGTTTGCGCTCCGAGTCCTGTGGTCCGGAGCGGGCAGCTGAGTGCAAAAAATCCGAACATCGAAGGATAAGTCCCAGACAGGATCTGCCCCCACCTCAAACTTGTGCTGCCCTGAGAGTCCCAGGGGAGCCCTACAAACTGACATCAGGAACCTGGACTGGTGAGTTTTCTTTCCCAGGGAAAAGAGCCGATGTTTGTGCTCAGAGTCCTGTGGCCCTGAGCCGGCAGCTGAGTGCAAAAAATCCGAACATCGAAGGATAAGTCCCAGACAGGAGCTACCCCCACCTCATACTTTTGCTGCCCTGAGAGTCCCAGGGGAGCCCTACAAACTTACATCAGGAACCTGGACTGGTGAGTTTTCTTTCCCAGGGAAAAGAGCCAATGTTTGCGCTCCGAGTCCTGTGGTCCGGAGCGAGCAGCTGAGTGCAAAAAATCCGAACATCGAAGGATAAGTCCCAGACAGGAGCTGCCCCAACCTCATACTTGTGCTGCCCTGACAGTCCCAGGGGAGCCCTACAAACTGACATCAGGAACCTGGACTGGTGAGTTTTCTTTCTCAGGGAAAAGAGCCGATGTTTGCGCTCCGACTCCTGTGGTCGTGAGCCGGCAGCTGACCGCACAAATTCCGAACATCGAAGGATAAGTCCCAGACAGGAGCTGCCCCAACCTCATACTTGTGCTGCCCTGACAGTCCCAGGGGAGCCCTACAAACTGACATCAGGAACCTGGATGGTGAGTTTTCTTTCCCAGGGAAAAGAGCCGATGTTTGCGCTCCGACTCCTGTGGCCCTGAGCGGGCAGCTGACCGCACAAATTCCGAA
The DNA here is from genome assembly GCF_048771995.1 of Taeniopygia guttata. Lineage (NCBI taxonomy): Eukaryota > Metazoa > Chordata > Aves > Passeriformes > Estrildidae > Taeniopygia > Taeniopygia guttata. The sequence goes on along the minus strand of NC_133063.1, from coordinate 453,147 downwards.
CATCGAAGGATAAGTCCCAGACAGGAGCTGCCCCCTCCTCATACTTGTGCTGACCTGAGAGTCCAAATAGAGCCCTAAAAACTGACATCAGGAACCTGGACTGGTGAGTTTTCTTTCCCAGGGAAAAGAGCCGATGTTTGCGCCCCGAGTCCTGTGGCCGTGAGCCGGCAGCTGACCGCACAAATTCCAAACATCGAAGGATAAGTCCCAGAAAGGAGCTGCCCCCACCTCATACTTGTGCTGCCCAGAGAGTTCAAAATAAGCCCTACAAACTGACATCAGGAACCTGGACTGGTGAGTTTTCTTTCCCAGGGAAAAGAGCCGATGTTTGTGCTCAGAGTCCTGTGGCCCTGAGCCGGTAGCTGAGTGCAAAAAATCCGAACATCGAAGGATAAGTCCCAGACAGGAGCTGCCCCCACCTCATACTTGTGCTGCCCTGACAGTCCCAGGGGAGCCCTACAAACTGACATCAGGAACCTGGACTGGTGAGTTTTCTTTCCCCGGGAAAAGAGCCAATGTTTGCGCTCCGAGTCCTGTGGTCTGGAGCGAGCAGCTGAGTGCAAAAAATCCGAACATCGAAGGATAAGTCCCAGACAGGAGCTGCCCCAACCTCATACTTGTGCTGCCCTGACAGTCCCAGGGGAGCCCTACAAACTGACATCAGGAATCTGGACTGGTGAGTTTTCTTTCCCAGGGAAAAGAGCCGATGTTTGCGCTCCGACTCCTGTGGCCCTGAGCCGGCAGCTGACCGCACAAATTCCGTACATTGAAGGATAAGTCCCAGACAGGAGCTGCCCCCACCTCATACTTGTGCTGCCCTGAGAGTTCAAAAAGAGCTCTACAAACTGACATCAGGAACCTGGACTGGTGAGTTTTCTTTCCCAGGGAAAAGAGCCGATGTTTGCGCTCCGAGTCCTGTGGCCCTGAGCCGGCAGCTGACTGCAAAAAATCCGAACATCGAAGGATAAGTCCCAGACAGGAGCTGCCCACATCTCATACTTGTGCTGCCCTGAGAGTCCCAGGGGAGCCCTACAAACTGACATCAGGAACCTGGACTGGTGAGTTTTCTTTCCCAGGGAAAAGAGCCGATGTTTGCGCTCCGAGTCCTGTGGCCCTGAGCGGGCAGCTGACTGCAAAAAATCGGAACATCGAAGGATAAGTCCCAGACAGGAGCTGCCCCAACCTCATACTTGTGCTGCCCTGAGAGTCCAAAAAGAGCCCTACAAACTGACATCAGGAACCTGGACTGGTGAGTTTTGTTTTCCAGGGAAAAGAGCCGATGTTTGCGCTCCGAGTCCTGTGGTCCGGAGCGGGCAGCTGAGTGCAAAAAATCCGAACATCGAAGGATAAGTCCCAGACAGGATCTACCCCCACCTCATACTTGTGCTGCCCTGAGAGTCCCAGGGGAGCCCTACAAACTGACATCAGGAACCTGGACTGGTGAGTTTTCTTTCCCAGGGAAAAGAGCCGATGTTTGTGCTCAGAGTCCTGTGGCCCTGAGCCGGCAGCTGAGTGCAAAAAATCCGAACATCGAAGGATAAGTCCCAGACAGGAGCTGCCCCCACCTCATACTTGTGCTGCCCTGAGAGTCCCAGGGGAGCCCTCCAAACTGACATCAGGAACCTGGACTGGTGAGTTTTCTTTCCCAGGGAAAAGAGCCAATGTTTGCGCTCCGAGTCCTGTGGTCCGGAGCGAGCAGCTGAGTACAAAAAATCCGAACATCGAAGGATAAGTCCCAGACAGGAGCTGCCCCAACCTCATACTTGTGCTGCCCTGAGAGTCCCAGGGGAGCCCTACAAACTGACATCAGGAACCTGGACTGGTGAGTTTTCTTTCCCAGGGAAAAGAGCCGATGTTTGCGCTCCGACTCCTGTGGCCCTGAGCCGGCAGCTGACCGCACAAATTCCGAACATTGAAGGATAAGTCCCAGACAGGAGCTGCCCCCACCTCATACTTGTGCTGCCCTGAGAGTTCAATAAGGGCTCTACAAACTGACATCAGGAACCTGGACTGGTGAGTTTTCTTTCCCAGGGAAAAGAGCCGATGTTTGCGCTCCGAGTCCTGTGGCCCTGAGCCGGCAGCTGACTGCAAAAAATCCGAACATCGAAGGATAAGTCCCAGACAGGAGCTGCCCACATCTCATACTTGTGCTGCCCTGAGAGTCCCAGGGGAGCCCTACAAACTGACATCAGGAACCTGGACTGGTGAGTTTTCTTTCCCAGGGAAAAGAGCCGATGTTTGCGCTCCGAGTCCTGTGGCCCTGAGCGGGCCGCTGACTGCAAAAAATCGGAACATCGAAGGATAAGTCCCAGACAGGAGCTGCCCCAACCTCATACTTGTGCTGCCCTGAGAGTCCAAAAAGAGCCCTACAAACTGACATCAGGAACCTGGACTGGTGAGTTTTGTTTTCCAGGGAAAAGAGTAGATGTTTGCGCTCCGAGTCCTGTGGTCCGGAGCGGGCAGCTGAGTGCAAAAAATCCGAACATCGAAGGATAAGTCCCAGACAGGATCTGCCCCCACCTCAAACTTGTGCTGCCCTGAGAGTCCCAGGGGAGCCCTACAAACTGACATCAGGAACCTGGACTGGTGAGTTTTCTTTCCCAGGGAAAAGAGCCGATGTTTGTGCTCAGAGTCCTGTGGCCCTGAGCCGGCAGCTGAGTGCAAAAAATCCGAACATCGAAGGATAAGTCCCAGACAGGAGCTGCCCCCACCTCATACTTTTGCTGCCCTGAGAGTCCCAGGGGAGCCCTACAAACTGACATCAGGAACCTGGACTGGTGAGTTTTCTTTCCCAGGGAAAAGAGCCAATGTTTGCGCTCCGAGTCCTGTGGTCTGGAGCGAGCAGCTGAGTGCAAAAAATCCGAACATCGAAGGATAAGTCCCAGACAGGAGCTGCCCCAACCTCATACTTGTGCTGCCCTGACAGTCCCAGGGGAGCCCTACAAACTGACATCAGGAACCTGGACTGGTGAGTTTTCTTTCCCAGGGAAAAGAGCCGATGTTTGCGCTCCGACTCCTGTGGCCCTGAGCCGGCAGCTGACCGCACAAATTCCGAACATTGAAGGAGAAGTCCCAGACAGGAGCTGCCCCCACCTCATACTTGTGCTGCCCTGAGAGTTCAAAAAGAGCTCTACAAACTGACATCAGGAACCTGGACTGGTGAGTTTTCTTTCCCAGGGAAAAGAGCCGATGTTTGCGCTCCGAGTCTTGTGGCCCTGAGCCGGCAGCTGACGGCAAAAAATCCGAACATCGAAGGATAAGTCCCAGACAGGAGCTGCCCACATCTCATACTTGTGCTGCCCTGAGAGTCCCAGGGGAGCCCTACAAACTGACATCAGGAACCTGGACTGGTGAGTTTTCTTTCCCAGGGAAAAGAGCCGATGTTTGCGCTCCGAGTCCTGTGGCCCTGAGCGGGCAGCTGACTGCAAAAAATCGGAGCATCGAAGGATAAGTCCCAGACAGGAGCTGCCCCCACCTCATACTTGTGCTGCCCTGAGAGTCCAAAAAGAGCCCTACAAACTGACATCAGGAACCTGGACTGGTGAGTTTTGTTTTCCAGGGAAAAGAGCCGATGTTTGCGCTCCGAGTCCTGTGGTCCGGAGCGGGCAGCTGAGTGCAAAAAATCCGAACATCGAAGGATAAGTCCCAGACAGGAGCTGCCCCAACCTCATACTTGTGCTGCCCTGACAGTCCCAGGGGAGCCCTACAAACTGACATCAGGAACCTGGACTGGTGAGTTTTCTTTCCCAGGGAAAAGAGCCAATGTTTGCGCTCCGAGTCCTGTGGTCCGGAGCGAGCAGCTGAGTGCAAAAAATCCGAACATCGAAGGATAAGTCCCAGACAGAAGCTGCCCCAACCTCATACTTGTGCTGCCCTGACAGTCCCAGGGGAGCCCTACAAACTGACATCAGGAACCTGGACTGGTGAGTTTTCTTTCCCAGGGAAAAGAGCCGATGTTTGCGCTCCGACTCCTGTGGCCCTGAGCCGGCAGCTGACCGCACAAATTCCGAACATCGAAGGATAAGTCCCAGACAGGAGCTGCCCCCTCCTCATACTTGTGCTGACCTGAGAGTCCAAATAGAGCCCTAAAAACTGACATCAGGAACCTGGACTGGTGAGTTTTCTTTCCCAGGGCAAAGAGCCGATGTTTGCGCTCCGAGTCCTGTGGCCCTGAGCCGGCAGCTGACTGCAAAAAATCCGAACATCGAAGGATAAGTCCCAGACAGGAGCTGCCCACATCTCATACTTGTGCTGCCCTGAGAGTCCCAGGGGAGCCCTACAAACTGACATCAGGAACCTGGACTGGTGAGTTTTCTTTCCCAGGGAAAAGAGCCGATGTTTGCGCTCCGAGTCCTGTGGCCCTGAGCGGGCAGCTGAGTGCAAAAAATCGGAACATCGAAGGATAAGTCCCAGACAGGAGCTGCCCCCACCTCATACTTGTGCTGCCCTGAGAGTCCAAAAAGAGCCCTACAAACTGACATCAGGAACCTGGACTGGTGAGTTTTGTTTTCCAGGGAAAAGAGCCGATGTTTGCGCTCCGAGTCCTGTGGTCCGGAGCGGGCAGCTGAGTGCAAAAAATCCGAACATCGAAGGATAAGTCCCAGACAGGATCTGCCCCCACCTCATACTTGTGCTGCCCTGAGAGTCCCAGGGGAGCCCTACAAACTGACATCAGGAACCTGGACTGGTGAGTTTTCTTTCCCAGGGAAAAGAGCCGATGTTTGTGCTCAGAGTCCTGTGGCCCTGAGCCGGCAGCTGAGTGCAAAAAATCCGAACATCGAAGGATAAGTCCCAGACAGGAGCTGCCCCCACCTCATACTTGTGCTGCCCTGAGAGTCCCAGGGGAGCCCTACAAACTGACATCAGGAACCTGGACTGGTGAGTTTTCTTTCCCAGGGAAAAGAGCCAATGTTTGCGCTCCGAGTCCTGTGGTCCGGAGCGAGCAGCTGAGTACAAAAAATCCGAACATCGAAGGATAAGTCCCAGACAGGAGCTGCCCCAACCTCATACTTGTGCTGCCCTGAGAGTCCCAGGGGAGCCCTACAAACTGACATCAGGAACCTGGACTGGTGAGTTTTCTTTCCCAGGGAAAAGAGCCGATGTTTGCGCTCCGACTCCTGTGGCCCTGAGCCGGCAGCTGACCGCACAAATTCCGAACATTGAAGGATAAGTCCCAGACAGGAGCTGCCCCCACCTCATACCTGTGCTGTCCTGACAGTCCAAAAAGAGCTCTACAAACTGACATCAGGAACCTGGATGGTGAGTTTTCTTTCCCAGGGAAAAGAGCCGATGTTTGCGCTCCGAGTCCTGTGGCCCTGAGCCGCAGCTGACCGCACAAATTCCGAACATCGGAGGATAAGTCCCAGACAGGAGCTGCCCCCACCTCATACTTGTGCTGCCCTGACAGTCCCCGGAGAGCCCTACAAACTGACATCAGGAACCTGGACTGGTGAGTTTTCTTTCCCAGGGAAAAGAGCCGATGTTTGCGCTCCGAGTCCTGTGGCCCTGAGCGGGCAGCTGACTGCAAAAAATCGGAGCATCGAAGGATAAGTCCCAGACAGGAGCTGCCCCCACCTCATACTTGTGCTGCCCTGAGAGTCCAAAAAGAGCCCTACAAACTGACATCAGGAACCTGGACTGGTGAGTTTTGTTTTCCAGGGAAAAGAGCCGATGTTTGCGCTCCGAGTCCTGTGGTCCGGAGCGGGCAGCTGAGTGCAAAAAATCCGAACATCGAAGGATAAGTCCCAGACAGGATCTGCCCCCACCTCAAACTTGTGCTGCCCTGAGAGTCCCAGGGGAGCCCTACAAACTGACATCAGGAACCTGGACTGGTGAGTTTTCTTTCCCAGGGAAAAGAGCCGATGTTTGTGCTCAGAGTCCTGTGGCCCTGAGCCGGCAGCTGAGTGCAAAAAATCCGAACATCGAAGGATAAGTCCCAGACAGGAGCTACCCCCACCTCATACTTTTGCTGCCCTGAGAGTCCCAGGGGAGCCATACAAACTTACATCAGGAACCTGGACTGGTGAGTTTTCTTTCCCAGGGAAAAGAGCCAATGTTTGCGCTCCGAGTCCTGTGGTCCGGAGCGAGCAGCTGAGTGCAAAAAATCCGAACATCGAAGGATAAGTCCCAGACAGGAGCTGCCCCAACCTCATACTTGTGCTGCCCTGACAGTCCCAGGGGAGCCCTACAAACTGACATCAGGAACCTGGACTGGTGAGTTTTCTTTCTCAGGGAAAAGAGCCGATGTTTGCGCTCCGACTCCTGTGGTCGTGAGCCGGCAGCTGACCGCACAAATTCCGAACATCGAAGGATAAGTCCCAGACAGGAGCTGCCCCAACCTCATACTTGTGCTGCCCTGACAGTCCCAGGGGAGCCCTACAAACTGACATCAGGAACCTGGATGGTGAGTTTTCTTTCCCAGGGAAAAGAGCCGATGTTTGCGCTCCGACTCCTGTGGCCCTGAGCGGGCAGCTGACCGCACAAATTCCGAACATCGAAGGATAAGTCCCAGACAGGAGCTGCCCCCTCCTCATACTTGTGCTGACCTGAGAGTCCAAATAGAGCCCTAAAAACTGACATCAGGAACCTGGACTGGTGAGTTTTCTTTCCCAGGGAAAAGAGCCGATGTTTGCGCCCCGAGTCCTGTGGCCGTGAGCCGGCAGCTGACCGCACAAATTCCAAACATCGAAGGATAAGTCCCAGAAAGGAGCTGCCCCCACCTCATACTTGTGCTGCCCAGAGAGTTCAAAATAAGCCCTACAAACTGACATCAGGAACCTGGACTGGTGAGTTTTCTTTCCCAGGGAAAAGAGCCGATGTTTGTGCTCAGAGTCCTGTGGCCCTGAGCCGGTAGCTGAGTGCAAAAAATCCGAACATCGAAGGATAAGTCCCAGACAGGAGCTGCCCCCACCTCATACTTGTGCTGCCCTGACAGTCCCAGGGGAGCCCTACAAACTGACATCAGGAACCTGGACTGGTGAGTTTTCTTTCCCCGGGAAAAGAGCCAATGTTTGCGCTCCGAGTCCTGTGGTCTGGAGCGAGCAGCTGAGTGCAAAAAATCCGAACATCGAAGGATAAGTCCCAGACAGGAGCTGCCCCAACCTCATACTTGTGCTGCCCTGACAGTCCCAGGGGAGCCCTACAAACTGACATCAGGAATCTGGACTGGTGAGTTTTCTTTCCCAGGGAAAAGAGCCGATGTTTGCGCTCCGACTCCTGTGGCCCTGAGCCGGCAGCTGACCGCACAAATTCCGTACATTGAAGGATAAGTCCCAGACAGGAGCTGCCCCCACCTCATACTTGTGCTGCCCTGAGAGTTCAAAAAGAGCTCTACAAACTGACATCAGGAACCTGGACTGGTGAGTTTTCTTTCCCAGGGAAAAGAGCCGATGTTTGCGCTCCGAGTCCTGTGGCCCTGAGCCGGCAGCTGACTGCAAAAAATCCGAACATCGAAGGATAAGTCCCAGACAGGAGCTGCCCACATCTCATACTTTTGCTGCCCTGAGAGTCCCAGGGGAGCCCTACAAACTGACATCAGGAACCTGGACTGGTGAGTTTTCTTTCCCAGGGAAAAGAGCCGATGTTTGCGCTCCGAGTCCTGTGGCCCTGAGCGGGCAGCTGACTGCAAAAAATCGGAACATCGAAGGATAAGTCCCAGACAGGAGCTGCCCCCACCTCATACTTGTGCTGCCCTGAGAGTCCAAAAAGAGCCCTACAAACTGACATCAGGAACCTGGACTGGTGAGTTTTGTTTTCCAGGGAAAAGAGCCGATGTTTGCGCTCCGAGTCCTGTGGTCCGGAGCGGGCAGCTGAGTGCAAAAAATCCGAACATCGAAGGATAAGTCCCAGACAGGATCTACCCCCACCTCATACTTGTGCTGCCCTGAGAGTCCCAGGGGAGCCCTACAAACTGACATCAGGAACCTGGACTGGTGAGTTTTCTTTCCCAGGGAAAAGAGCCGATGTTTGTGCTCAGAGTCCTGTGGCCCTGAGCCGGCAGCTGAGTGCAAAAAATCCGAACATCGAAGGATAAGTCCCAGACAGGAGCTGCCCCCACCTCATACTTGTGCTGCCCTGAGAGTCCCAGGGGAGCCCTCCAAACTGACATCAGGAACCTGGACTGGTGAGTTTTCTTTCCCAGGGAAAAGAGCCAATGTTTGCGCTCCGAGTCCTGTGGTCCGGAGCGAGCAGCTGAGTACAAAAAATCCGAACATCGAAGGATAAGTCCCAGACAGGAGCTGCCCCAACCTCATACTTGTGCTGCCCTGAGAGTCCCAGGGGAGCCCTACAAAGTGACATCAGGAACCTGGACTGGTGAGTTTTCTTTCCCAGGGAAAAGAGCCGATGTTTGCGCTCCGACTCCTGTGGCCCTGAGCCGGCAGCTGACCGCACAAATTCCGAACATTGAAGGATAAGTCCCAGACAGGAGCTGCCCCCACCTCATACTTGTGCTGCCCTGAGAGTTCAATAAGGGCTCTACAAACTGACATCAGGAACCTGGACTGGTGAGTTTTCTTTCCAAGGGAAAAGAGCCGATGTTTGCGCTCCGAGTCCTGTGGCCCTGAGCCGGCAGCTGACTGCAAAAAATCCGAACATCGAAGGATAAGTCCCAGACAGGAGCTGCCCACATCTCATACTTGTGCTGCCCTGAGAGTCCCAGGGGAGCCCTACAAACTGACATCAGGAACCTGGACTGGTGAGTTTTCTTTCCCAGGGAAAAGAGCCGATGTTTGCGCTCCGAGTCCTGTGGCCCTGAGCGGGCCGCTGACTGCAAAAAATCGGAGCATCGAAGGATAAGTCCCAGACAGGAGCTGCCCCAACCTCATACTTGTGCTGCCCTGAGAGTCCAAAAAGAGCCCTACAAACTGACATCAGGAACCTGGACTGGTGAGTTTTGTTTTCCAGGGAAAAGAGTAGATGTTTGCGCTCCGAGTCCTGTGGTCCGGAGCGGGCAGCTGAGTGCAAAAAATCCGAACATCGAAGGATAAGTCCCAGACAGGATCTGCCCCCACCTCATACTTGTGCTGCCCTGAGAGTCCCAGGGGAGCCCTACAAACTGACATCAGGAACCTGGACTGGTGAGTTTTCTTTCCCAGGGAAAAGAGCCGATGTTTGTGCTCAGAGTCCTGTGGCCCTGAGCCGGCAGCTGAGTGCAAAAAATCCGAACATCGAAGGATAAGTCCCAGACAGGAGCTGCCCCCACCTCATACTTGTGCTGCCCTGAGAGTCCCAGGGGAGCCCTACAAACTGACATCAGGAACCTGGACTGGTGAGTTTTCTTTCCCAGGGAAAAGAGCCGATGTTTGCGCTCCGACTCCTGTGGTCCGGAGCGAGCAGCTGAGTGCAAAAAATCCGAACATCGAAGGATAAGTCCCAGACAGGAGCTGCCCCAACCTCATACTTGTGCTGCCCTGACAGTCCCAGGGGAGCCCTACAAACTGACATCAGGAACCTGGACTGGTGAGTTTTCTTTCCCAGGGAAAAGAGCCGATGTTTGCGCTCCGACTCCTGTGGCCGTGAGCCGGCAGCTGACCGCACAAATTCCGAACATCGAAGGATAAGTCCCAGACAGGAGCTGCCCCCTCCTCATACTTGTGTTGACCTGAGAGTCCAAAAAGAGCCCTAAAAACTGACATCAGGAACCTGGACTGGTGAGTTTTCTTTCCCAGGGAAAAGAGCCGATGTTTGCGCCCCGAGTCCTGTGGACGTGAGCCGGCAGCTGACCGCACAAATTCCGAACATCGAAGGATAAGTCCCAGAAAGGAGCTGCCCCCACCTCATACTTGTGCTGCCCTGAGAGTTCAAAATAAGCCCTACAAACTGACATCAGGAACCTGGACTGGTGAGTTTTCTTTCCCAGGGAAAAGAGCCGATGTTTGTGCTCAGAGTCCTGTGGCCCTGAGCCGGCAGCTGAGTGCAAAAAATCCGAACATCGAAGGATAAGTCCCAGACAGGAGCTGCCCCCACCTCATACTTGTGCTGCCCTGACAGTCCCAGGGGAGCCCTACAAACTGACATCAGGAACCTGGACTGGTGTGTTTTCTTTCCCAGGGAAAAGAGCCGATGTTTGCGCTCCGACTCCTGTGGCCCTGAGCGGGCAGCTGACCGCACAAATTCCAAACATCGAAGGATAAGTCCCAGACAGGAGCTGCCCCCACCTCATACTTGTTCTGCCCTGAGAGTCCCAGGGGAGCCCTCCAAACTGACATCAGCAACCTGGACTGGTGAGTTTTCTTTTCCAGGGAAAATAGCCGATGTTTGCGTTCCGAGTCCTGTGGCCCTGAGCCGGCAGCTGACTGCAAAAAATCTGAACATCGAAGGATAAGTCCCAGACAGGAGCTGCCCCCTCGTCATACTTGTGCTGCCCTGAGAGTTCCAGGGGAGCCCTACAAACTGACATCAGGAACCTGGACTGCTGAGTTTTCTTTCCGAGGGAAAAGAGCCGATGTTTGTGCTCAGAGTCCTGTGGTCCGGAGCGGGCAGCAGAGTGCAAAAAATCCGAACATCGAAGGATAAGTCCCAGACAGGAGCTGCCCCCTCCTCATACTTGTGCTGCCCTGACAGTCCCAGGGGAGCCCTACAAACTGACATCAGGAACCTGGACTGGTGAGTTTTCTTTCCCAGGGAAAAGAGCCGATGTTTGCGCTCCGACTCCTGTGGCCCTGAGCGGGCAGCTGACTGCAAAAAATCCGAACATCGAAGGATAAGTCCCAGACAGGAGCTGCCCCCACCTCATACTTGTGCTGCCCTGACAGTCCCCGGGGAGCCCTACAAACTGACATCAGGAACCTGGACTGGTGAGTTTTCTTTCCCAGGGAAAAGAGCCGATGTTTGCGCTCCGACTCCTGTGGCCCTGAGCCGGCAGCTGACCGCACAAATTCCGAACATCGAAGGATAAGTCCCAGACAGGAGCTGCCCCCTCCTCATACTTGTGCTGACCTGAGAGTCCAAAAAGAGCCCTAAAAACTGACATCAGGAACCTGGACTGGTGAGTTTTCTTTCCCAGGGAAAAGAGCCGATGTTTGCGCCCCGAGTCCTGTGGCCGTGAGCCGGCAGCTGACCGCACAAATTCCGAACATCGAAGGATAAGTCCCAGAAAGGAGCTGCCCCCACCTCATACTTGTGCTGCCCTGAGAGTTCAAAATAAGCCCTACAAACTGACATCAGGAACCTGGACTGGTGAGTTTTCTTTCCCAGGGAAAAGAGCCGATGTTTGTGCTCAGAGTCCTGTGGCCCTGAGCCGGCAGCTGAGTGCAAAAAATCCGAACATCGAAGGATAAGTCCCAGACAGGAGCTGCCCCCACCTCATACTTGTGCTGCCCTGACAGTCCCAGGGGAGCCCTACAAACTGACATCAGGAACCTGGACTGGTGTGTTTTCTTTCCCAGGGAAAAGAGCCGATGTTTGCGCTCCGACTCCTGTGGCCCTGAGCGGGCAGCTGACCACACAAATTCCAAACATCGAAGGATAAGTCCCAGACAGGAGCTGCCACAACCTCATACCTGTGCTGTCCTGACAGTCCAAAAAGAGCTCTACAAACTGACATCAGGAACCTGGATGGTGAGTTTTCTTTCCCAGGGAAAAGAGCCGATGTTTGCGCTCCGAGTCCTGTGGCCCTGAGCCGCAGCTGACCGCATAAATTCCGAACATCGGAGGATAAGTCCCAGACAGGAGCTGCCCCCACCTCATACTTGTGCTGCCCTGACAGTCCCCGGAGAGCCCTACAAACTGACATCAGGAACCTGGACTGGTGAGTTTTCTTTCCCAGGGAAAAGAGCCGATGTTTGCGCTCCGAGTCCTGTGGCCCTGAGCCGGCAGCTGAGTGCAAAAAATCCGAACATCGAAGGATAAGTCCCAGACAGGAGCTGCCCCCACCTCATACTTGTGCTGCCCTGAGAGTCCCAGGGGAGCCCTACAAACTGACATCAGGAACCTGGACTGGTGAGTTTTCTTTCCCAGGGAAAAGAGCCAATGTTTGCGCTCCGAGTCCTGTGGTCCGGAGCGAGCAGCTGAGTACAAAAAATCCGAACATCGAAGGATAAGTCCCAGACAGGAGCTGCCCCAACCTCATACTTGTGCTGCCCTGAGAGTCCCAGGGGAGCCCTACAAACTGACATCAGGAACCTGGACTGGTGAGTTTTCTTTCCCAGGGAAAAGAGCCGATGTTTGCGCTCCGAGTCCTGTGGCCCTGAGCCGGCAGCTGAGTGCAAAAAATCCGAACATCGAAGGATAAGTCCCAGACAGGAGCTGCCCCCACCTCATACTTGTGCTGCCCTGAGAGTTCAAAAAGAGCTCTACAAACTGACATCAGGAACCTGGACTGGTGAGTTTTCTTTCCCAGGGAAAAGAGCCGATGTTTGCGCTCCGAGTCCTGTGGCCCTGAGCCGGCAGCTGACTGCAAAAAATCCGAACATCGAAGGATAAGTCCCAGACAGGAGCTGTCCACATCTCATACTTGTGCTGCCCTGAGAGTCCCAGGGGAGCCCTACAAACTGACATCAGGAACCTGGACTGGTGAGTTTTCTTTCCCAGGGAAAAGAGCCGATGTTTGCGCTCCGAGTCCTGTGGCCCTGAGCGGGCAGCTGACTGCAAAAAATCGGAGCATCGAAGGATAAGTCCCAGACAGGAGCTGCCCCCACCTCATACTTGTGCTGCCCTGAGAGTCCAAAAAGAGCCCTACAAACTGACATCAGGAACCTGGACTGGTGAGTTTTGTTTTCCAGGGAAAAGAGCCGATGTTTGCGCTCCGAGTCCTGTGGTCCGGAGCGGGCAGCTGAGTGCAAAAAATCCGAACATCGAAGGATAAGTCCCAGACAGGATCTGCCCCCACCTCAAACTTGTGCTGCCCTGAGAGTCCCAGGGGAGCCCTACAAACTGACATCAGGAACCTGGACTGGTGAGTTTTCTTTCCCAGGGAAAAGAGCCGATGTTTGTGCTCAGAGTCCTGTGGCCCTGAGCCGGCAGCTGAGTGCAAAAAATCCGAACATCGAAGGATAAGTCCCAGACAGGAGCTGCCCCCACCTCATACTTTTGCTGCCCTGAGAGTCCCAGGGGAGCCCTACAAACTTACATCAGGAACCTGGACTGGTGAGTTTTCTTTCCCAGGGAAAAGAGCCAATGTTTGCGCTCCGAGTCCTGTGGTCCGGAGCGAGCAGCTGAGTGCAAAAAATCCGAACATCGAAGGATAAGTCCCAGACAGGAGCTGCCCCAACCTCATACTTGTGCTGCCCTGACAGTCCCAGGGGAGCCCTACAAACTGACATCAGGAACCTGGACTGGTGAGTTTTCTTTCTCAGGGAAAAGAGCCGATGTTTGCGCTCCGACTCCTGTGGTCGTGAGCCGGCAGCTGACCGCACAAATTCCGAACATCGAAGGATAAGTCCCAGACAGGAGCTGCCCCAACCTCATACTTGTGCTGCCCTGACAGTCCCAGGGGAGCCCTACAAACTGACATCAGGAACCTGGATGGTGAGTTTTCTTTCCCAGGGAAAAGAGCCGATGTTTGCGCTCCGACTCCTGTGGCCCTGAGCGGGCAGCTGACCGCACAAATTCCGAACATCGAAGGATAAGTCCCAGACAGGAGCTGCCCCCTCCTCATACTTGTGCTGACCTGAGAGTCCAAATAGAGCCCTAAAAACTGACATCAGGAACCTGGACTGGTGAGTTTTCTTTCCCAGGGAAAAGAGCCGATGTTTGCGCCCCGAGTCCTGTGGCCGTGAGCCGGCAGCTGACCGCACAAATTCCAAACATCGAAGGATAAGTCCCAGAAAGGAGCTGCCCCCACCTCATACTTGCGCTGCCCAGAGAGTTCAAAATAAGCCCTACAAACTGACATCAGGAACCTGGACTGGTGAGTTTTCTTTCCCAGGGAAAAGAGCCGATGTTTGTGCTCAGAGTCCTGTGGCCCTGAGCCGGCAGCTGAGTGCAAAAAATCCGAACATCGAAGGATAAGTCCCAGACAGGAGCTGCCCCCACCTCATACTTGTGCTGCCCTGAGAGTCCCAGGGGAGCCCTCCAAACTGACATCAGGAACCTGGACTGGTGAGTTTTCTTTCCCAGGGAAAAGAGCCAATGTTTGCGCTCCGAGTCCTGTGGTCCGGAGCGAGAAGCTGAGTACAAAAAATCCGAACATCGAAGGATAAGTCCCAGACAGGAGCTGCCCCAACCTCATACTTGTGCTGCCCTGAGAGTCCCAGGGGAGCCCTACAAACTGACATCAGGAACCTGGACTGGTGAGTTTTCTTTCCCAGGGAAAAGAGCCGATGTTTGCGCTCCGACTCCTGTGGCCCTGAGCCGGCAGCTGACCGTACAAATTCCGAACATTGAAGGATAAGTCCCAGACAGGAGCTGCCCCCACCTCATACTTGTGCTGCCCTGAGAGTTCAATAAGGGCTCTACAAACTGACATCAGGAACCTGGACTGGTGAGTTTTCTTTCCCAGGGAAAAGAGCCGATGTTTGCGCTCCGAGTCCTGTGGCCCTGAGCCGGCAGCTGACTGCAAAAAATCCGAACATCGAAGGATAAGTCCCAGAGAGGAGCTGCCCACATCTCATACTTGTGCTGCCCTGAGAGTCCCAGGGGAGCCCTACAAACTGACATCAGGAACCTGGACTGGTGAGTTTTCTTTCCCAGGGAAAAGAGCCGATGTTTGCGCTCCGAGTCCTGTGGCCCTGAGCGGGCAGCTGACTGCAAAAAATCAGAACATCGAAGGATAAGTCCCAGACAGGAGCTGCCCCCACCTCATACTTGTGCTGCCCTGAGAGTCCAAAAAGAGCCCTACAAACTGACATCAGGAACCTGGACTGGTGAGTTTTGTTTTCCAGGGAAAAGAGTAGATGTTTGCGCTCCGAGTCCTGTGGTCCGGAGCGGGCAGCTGAGTGCAAAAAATCCGAACATCGAAGGATAAGTCCCAGACAGGAGCTGCCCCAACCTCATACTTGTGCTGCCCTGAGAGTCCCAGGGGAGCCCTACAAACTGACATCAGGAACCTGGACTGGTGAGTTTTCTTTCCCAGGGAAAAGAGCCGATGTTTGCGCTCCGACTCCTGTGGCCGTGAGCCGGCAGCTGACCGCACAAATTCCGAACATCGAAGGATAAGTCCCAGACAGGAGCTGCCACAACCTCATACTTGTGCTGCCCTGACAGTCTCAGGGGAGCCCTACAAACTGACATCAGGAACCTGGACTGGTGAGTTTTCTTTCCCAGGGAAAAGAGCCGATGTTTGCGCTCCGACTCCTGTGGCCCTGAGCCGGCAGCTGACCGCACAAATTCCGAACATCGAAGGATAAGTCCCAGAAAGGAGCTTCCCCCACCTCATACTTGTGCTGCCCTGAGAGTTCAAAATAAGCCCTACAAACTGACATCAGGAACCTGGACTGGTGAGTTTTCTTTCCCAGGGAAAAGAGCCGATGTTTGTGCTCAGAGTCCTGTGGCCCTGAGCCGGCAGCTGAGTGCAAAAAATCCGAACATCGAAGGATAAGTCCCAGACAGGAGCTGCCCCCACCTCATACTTGTGCTGCCCTGACAGTCCCAGGGGAGCCCTACAAACTGACATCAGGAACCTGGACTGGTGTGTTTTCTTTCCCAGGGAAAAGAGCCGATGTTTGCGCTCCGACTCCTGTGGCCCTGAGCGGGCAGCTGACCGCACAAATTCCAAACATCGAAGGATAAGTCCCAGAAAGGAGCTTCCCCCACCTCATACTTGTGCTGCCCTGAGAGTTCAAAATAAGCCCTACAAACTGACATCAGGAACCTGGACTGGTGAGTTTTCTTTCCCAGGGAAAAGAGCCGATGTTTGCGTTCCGAGTCCTGTGGCCCTGAGCCGGCAGCTGACTGCAAAAAATCTGAACATCGAAGGATAAGTCCCAGACAGGAGCTGCCCCCTTGTCATACTTGTGCTGCCCTGAGAGTTCCAGGGGAGCCCTACAAACTGACATCAGGAACCTGGACTGCTGAGTTTTCTTTCCCAGGGAAAAGAGCCGATGTTTGTGCTCAGAGTCCTGTGGTCCGGAGCGGGCAGCAGAGTGCAAAAACTCCGAACATCGAAGGATAAGTCCCAGACAGGAGCTGCCCCCACCTCATACTTGTGCTGCCCTGACAGTCGCCGGAGAGCCCTACAAACTGACATCAGGAACCTGGACTGGTGAGTTTTCTTTCCCAGGGAAAAGAGCCAATGTTTGTGCTCCGAGTCCTGTGGCCCTGAACCGGCAGCTGAGTGCAAAAAGTCCGAACATCGAAGGATAAGTCCCAGACAGGAGCTGCCCCCACCTCATACTTGTGCTGCCCTGAGAGTTCAAAAAGAGCTCTACAAACTGACATCAGGAACCTGGACTGGTGAGTTTTCTTTCCCAGGGAAAAGAGCCGTTGTTTGCGCTCCGAGTCCTGTGGCCCTGAGCCGGCAGCTGACTGCAAAAAATCCGAACATCGAAGGATAAGTCCCAGACAGGAGCTGCCCACATCTCATACTTGTGCTGCCCTGAGAGTCCCAGGGGAGCCCTACAAACTGACATCAGGAACCTGGACTGGTGAGTTTTCTTTCCCAGGGAAAAGAGCCGATGTTTGCGCTCCGAGTCCTGTGGCCCTGAGCGGGCAGCTGACTGCAAAACATCGGAGCATCGAAGAATAAGTCCCAGACAGGAGCTGCCCCCACCTCATACTTGTGCTGCCCTGAGAGTCCAAAAAGAGCCCTACAAACTGACATCAGGAACCTGGAGTGGTGAGTTTTGTTTCCCAGGGAAAAGAGCCGATGTTTGCGCTCCGAGTCCTGTGGTCCGGAGCGGGCAGCTGAGTGCAAAAAATCCAAACATCGAAGGATAAGTCCCAGACAGGATCCGCCCCCACCTCATACTTGTGCTGCCCTGACAGTCCCAGGGGAGCCCTACAAACTGACATCAGGAACCTGGACTGGTGAGTTTTCTTTCCCAGGGAAAAGAGCCGATGTTTGTGCTCACAGTCCTGTGGCCCTGAGCCGGCAGCTGAGTGCAAAAAATCCGAACATCGAAGGATAAGTCCCAGACAGGAGCTGCCCCCACCTCATACTTGTGCTGCCCTGAGAGTCCCAGGGGAGCCCTACAAACTGACATCAGGAACCTGGACTGGTGAGTTTTCTTTCCCAGGGAAAAGAGCCAATGTTTGCGCTCCGAGTCCTGTGGTCCGGAGCGAGCAGCTGAGTACAAAAAATCCGAACATCGAAGGATAAGTCCCAGACAGGAGCTGCCCCAACCTCATACTTGTGCTGCCCTGACAGTCCCAGGGGAGCCCTACAAACTGACATCAGGAACCTGGACTGGTGAGTTTTCTTTCCCAGGGAAAAGAGCCGATGTTTGCGCTCCGACTCCTGTGGCCCTGAGCCGGCAGCTGACCGCACAAATTCCGAACATTGAAGGATAAGTCCCAGACAGGAGCTGCCCCCACCTCATACTTGTGCTGCCCTGAGAGTTCAAAAAGAGCTCTACAAACTGACATCAGGAACCTGGACTGGTGAGTTTTCTTTCCCAGGGAAAAGAGCCGATGTTTGCGCTCCGAGTCCTGTGGCCCTGAGCCGGCAGCTGACTGCAAAAAATCCGAACATCGAAGGATAAGTCCCAGACAGGAGCTGCCCACATCTCATACTTGTGCTGCCCTGAGAGTCCCAGGGGAGCCCTACAAACTGACATCAGGAACCAGGACTGGTGAGTTTTCTTTCCCAGGGAAAAGAGCCGATGTTTGCGCTCCGAGTCCTGTGGCCCTGAGCGGGCAGCTGACTGCAAAAAATCGGAACATCGAAGGATAAGTCCCAGACAGGAGCTGCCCCCACCTCATACTTGTGCTGCCCTGACAGTCCCAGGGGAGCCCTACAAACTGACATCAGGAACCTGGACTGGTGTGTTTTCTTTCCCAGGGAAAAGAGCCGATGTTTGCGCTCCGACTCCTGTGGCCCTGAGCGGGCAGCTGACCGCACAAATTCCAAACATCGAAGGATAAGTCGCAGACAGGATCTGCCCCCACCTCATACTTGTGCTGCCCTGAGAGTTCAAAAAGAGCTCTACAAACTGACATCAGGAACCTGGACTGGTGAGTTTTCTTTCCCAGGGAAAAGAGCCAATGTTTGCGCTCCGAGTCCTGTGGTCCGGAGCGAGCAGCTGAGTGCAAAAAATCCGAACATCGAAGGATAAGTCCCAGACAGAAGCTGCCCCAACCTCATACTTGTGCTGCCCTGACAGTCCCAGGGGAGCCCTACAAACTGACATCAGGAACCTGGACTGGTGAGTTTTCTTTCCCAGGGAAAAGAGCCGATGTTTGCGCTCCGACTCCTGTGGCCCTGAGCCGGCAGCTGACCGCACAAATTCCGAACATCGAAGGATAAGTCCCAGACAGGAGCTGCCCCCTCCTCATACTTGTGCTGACCTGAGAGTCCAAATAGAGCCCTAAAAACTGACATCAGGAACCTGGACTGGTGAGTTTTCTTTCCCAGGGCAAAGAGCCGATGTTTGCGCTCCGAGTCCTGTGGCCCTGAGCCGGCAGCTGACTGCAAAAAATCCGAACATCGAAGGATAAGTCCCAGACAGGAGCTGCCCACATCTCATACTTGTGCTGCCCTGAGAGTCCCAGGGGAGCCCTACAAACTGACATCAGGAACCTGGACTGGTGAGTTTTCTTTCCCAGGGAAAAGAGCCGATGTTTGCGCTCCGAGTCCTGTGGCCCTGAGCGGGCAGCTGAGTGCAAAAAATCGGAACATCGAAGGATAAGTCCCAGACAGGAGCTGCCCCCACCTCATACTTGTGCTGCCCTGAGAGTCCAAAAAGAGCCCTACAAACTGACATCAGGAACCTGGACTGGTGAGTTTTGTTTTCCAGGGAAAAGAGCCGATGTTTGCGCTCCGAGTCCTGTGGTCCGGAGCGGGCAGCTGAGTGCAAAAAATCCGAACATCGAAGGATAAGTCCCAGACAGGATCTGCCCCCACCTCATACTTGTGCTGCCCTGAGAGTCCCAGGGGAGCCCTACAAACTGACATCAGGAACCTGGACTGGTGAGTTTTCTTTCCCAGGGAAAAGAGCCGATGTTTGTGCTCAGAGTCCTGTGGCCCTGCGCCGGCAGCTGAGTGCAAAAAATCCGAACATCGAAGGATAAGTCCCAGACAGGAGCTGCCCCCACCTCATACTTGTGCTGCCCTGAGAGTCCCAGGGGAGCCCTACAAACTGACATCAGGAACCTGGACTGGTGAGTTTTCTTTCCCAGGGAAAAGAGCCAATGTTTGCGCTCCGAGTCCTGTGGTCCGGAGCGAGCAGCTGAGTACAAAAAATCCGAACATCGAAGGATAAGTCCCAGACAGGAGCTGCCCCAACCTCATACTTGTGCTGCCCTGAGAGTCCCAGGGGAGCCCTACAAACTGACATCAGGAACCTGGACTGGTGAGTTTTCTTTCCCAGGGAAAAGAGCCGATGTTTGCGCTCCGACTCCTGTGGCCCTGAGCCGGCAGCTGACCGCACAAATTCCGAACATTGAAGGATAAGTCCCAGACAGGAGCTGCCCCCACCTCATACCTGTGCTGTCCTGACAGTCCAAAAAGAGCTCTACAAACTGACATCAGGAACCTGGATGGTGAGTTTTCTTTCCCAGGGAAAAGAGCCGATGTTTGCGCTCCGAGTCCTGTGGCCCTGAGCAGCAGCTGACCGCACAAATTCCGAACATCGGAGGATAAGTCCCAGACAGGAGCTGCCCCCACCTCATACTTGTGCTGCCCTGACAGTCCCCGGAGAGCCCTACAAACTGACATCAGGAACCTGGACTGGTGAGTTTTCTTTCCCAGGGAAAAGAGCCGATGTTTGCGCTCCGAGTCCTGTGGCCCTGAGCGGGCAGCTGACTGCAAAAAATCGGAGCATCGAAGGATAAGTCCCAGACAGGAGCTGCCCCCACCTCATACTTGTGCTGCCCTGAGAGTCCAAAAAGAGCCCTACAAACTGACATCAGGAACCTGGACTGGTGAGTTTTGTTTTCCAGGGAAAAGAGCCGATGTTTGCGCTCCGAGTCCTGTGGTCCGGAGCGGGCAGCTGAGTGCAAAAAATGCGAACATCGAAGGATAAGTCCCAGACAGGATCTGCCCCCACCTCAAACTTGTGCTGCCCTGAGAGTCCCAGGGGAGCCCTACAAACTGACATCAGGAACCTGGACTGGTGAGTTTTCTTTCCCAGGGAAAAGAGCCGATGTTTGTGCTCAGAGTCCTGTGGCCCTGAGCCGGCAGCTGAGTGCAAAAAATCCGAACATCGAAGGATAAGTCCCAGACAGGAGCTACCCCCACCTCATACTTTTGCTGCCCTGAGAGTCCCAGGGGAGCCCTACAAACTTACATCAGGAACCTGGACTGGTGAGTTTTCTTTCCCAGGGAAAAGCGCCAATGTTTGCGCTCCGAGTCCTGTGGTCCGGAGCGAGCAGCTGAGTGCAAAAAATCCGAACATCGAAGGATAAGTCCCAGACAGGAGCTGCCCCAACCTCATACTTGTGCTGCCCTGACAGTCCCAGGGGAGCCCTACAAACTGACATCAGGAACCTGGACTGGTGAGTTTTCTTTCTCAGGGAAAAGAGCCGATGTTTGCGCTCCGACTCCTGTGGTCGTGAGCCGGCAGCTGACCGCACAAATTCCGAACATCGAAGGATAAGTCCCAGACAGGAGCTGCCCCAACCTCATACTTGTGCTGCCCTGACAGTCCCAGGGGAGCCCTACAAACTGACATCAGGAACCTGGATGGTGAGTTTTCTTTCCCAGGGAAAAGAGCCGATGTTTGCGCTCCGACTCCTGTGGCCCTGAGCGGGCAGCTGACCGCACAAATTCCGAACATCGAAGGATAAGTCCCAGACAGGAGCTGCCCCCTCCTCATACTTGTGCTGACCTGAGAGTCCAAATAGAGCCCTAAAAACTGACATCAGGAACCTGGACTGGTGAGTTTTCTTTCCCAGGGAAAAGAGCCGATGTTTGCGCCCCGAGTCCTGTGGCCGTGAGCCGGCAGCTGACCGCACAAATTCCAAACATCGAAGGATAAGTCCCAGAAAGGAGCTGCCCCCACCTCATACTTGTGCTGCCCAGAGAGTTCAAAATAAGCCCTACAAACTGACATCAGGAACCTGGACTGGTGAGTTTTCTTTCCCAGGGAAAAGAGCCGATGTTTGTGCTCAGAGTCCTGTGGCCCTGAGCCGGTAGCTGAGTGCAAAAAATCCGAACATCGAAGGATAAGTCCCAGACAGGAGCTGCCCCCACCTCATACTTGTGCTGCCCTGACAGTCCCAGGGGAGCCCTACAAACTGACATCAGGAACCTGGACTGGTGAGTTTTCTTTCCCCGGGAAAAGAGCCAATGTTTGCGCTCCGAGTCCTGTGGTCTGGAGCGAGCAGCTGAGTGCAAAAAATCCGAACATCGAAGGATAAGTCCCAGACAGGAGCTGCCCCAACCTCATACTTGTGCTGCCCTGACAGTCCCAGGGGAGCCCTACAAACTGACATCAGGAACCTGGACTGGTGAGTTTTCTTTCCCAGGGAAAAGAGCCGATGTTTGCGCTCCGACTCCTGTGGCCCTGAGCCGGCAGCTGACCGCACAAATTCCGTACATTGAAGGATAAGTCCCAGACAGGAGCTGCCCCCACCTCATACTTGTGCTGCCCTGAGAGTTCAAAAAGAGCTCTACAAACTGACATCAGGAACATGGACTGGTGAGTTTTCTTTCCCAGGGAAAAGAGCCGATGTTTGCGCTCCGAGTCCTGTGGCCCTGAGCCGGCAGCTGACTGCAAAAAATCCGAACATCGAAGGATAAGTCCCAGACAGGAGCTGCCCACATCTCATACTTGTGCTGCCCTGAGAGTCCCAGGGGAGCCCTACAAACTGACATCAGGAACCTGGACTGGTGAGTTTTCTTTCCCAGGGAAAAGAGCCGATGTTTGCGCTCCGAGTCCTGTGGCCCTGAGCGGGCAGCTGACTGCAAAAAATCGGAACATCGAAGGATAAGTCCCAGACAGGAGCTGCCCCCACCTCATACTTGTGCTGCCCTGAGAGTCCAAAAAGAGCCCTACAAACTGACATCAGGAACCTGGACTGGTGAGTTTTGTTTTCCAGGGAAAAGAGCCGATGTTTGCGCTCCGAGTCCTGTGGTCCGGAGCGGGCAGCTGAGTGCAAAAAATCCGAACATCGAAGGATAAGTCCCAGACAGGATCTACCCCCACCTCATACTTGTGCTGCCCTGAGAGTCCCAGGGGAGCCCTACAAACTGACATCAGGAACCTGGACTGGTGAGTTTTCTTTCCCAGGGAAAAGAGCCGATGTTTGTGCTCAGAGTCCTGTGGCCCTGAGCCGGCAGCTGAGTGCAAAAAATCCGAACATCGAAGGATAAGTCCCAGACAGGAGCTGCCCCCACCTCATACTTGTGCTGCCCTGAGAGTCCCAGGGGAGCCCTCCAAACTGACATCAGGAACCTGGACTGGTGAGTTTTCTTTCCCAGGGAAAAGAGCCAATGTTTGCGCTCCGAGTCCTGTGGTCCGGAGCGAGCAGCTGAGTACAAAAAATCCGAACATCGAAGGATAAGTCCCAGACAGGAGCTGCCCCAACCTCATACTTGTGCTGCCCTGAGAGTCCCAGGGGAGCCCTACAAACTGACATCAGGAACCTGGACTGGTGAGTTTTCTTTCCCAGGGAAAAGAGCCGATGTTTGCGCTCCGACTCCTGTGGCCCTGAGCCGGCAGCTGACCGCACAAATTCCGAACATTGAAGGATAAGTCCCAGACAGGAGCTGCCCCCACCTCATACTTGTGCTGCCCTGAGAGTTCAATAAGGGCTCTACAAACTGACATCAGGAACCTGGACTGGTGAGTTTTCTTTCCCAGGGAAAAGAGCCGATGTTTGCGCTCCGAGTCCTGTGGCCCTGAGCCGGCAGCTGACTGCAAAAAATCCGAACATCGAAGGATAAGTCCCAGACAGGAGCTGCCCACATCTCATACTTGTGCTGCCCTGAGAGTCCCAGGGGAGCCCTACAAACTGACATCAGGAACCTGGACTGGTGAGTTTTCTTTCCCAGGGAAAAGAGCCGATGTTTGCGCTCCGAGTCCTGTGGCCCTGAGCGGGCCGCTGACTGCAAAAAATCGGAACATCGAAGGATAAGTCCCAGACAGGAGCTGCCCCAACCTCATACTTGTGCTGCCCTGAGAGTCCAAAAAGAGCCCTACAAACTGACATCAGGAACCTGGACTGGTGAGTTTTGTTTTCCAGGGAAAAGAGTAGATGTTTGCGCTCCGAGTCCTGTGGTCCGGAGCGGGCAGCTGAGTGCAAAAAATCCGAACATCGAAGGATAAGTCCCAGACAGGATCTGCCCCCACCTCATACTTGTGCTGCCCTGAGAGTCCCAGGGGAGCCCTACAAACTGACATCAGGAACCTGGACTGGTGAGTTTTCTTTCCCAGGGAAAAGAGCCGATGTTTGTGCTCAGAGTCCTGTGGCCCTGAGCCGGCAGCTGAGTGCAAAAAATCCGAACATCGAAGGATAAGTCCCAGACAGGAGCTGCCCCCACCTCATACTTGTGCTGCCCTGAGAGTCCCAGGGGAGCCCTACAAACTGACATCAGGAACCTGGACTGGTGAGTTTTCTTTCCCAGGGAAAAGAGCCAATGTTTGCGCTCCGACTCCTGTGGTCCGGAGCGAGCAGCTGAGTGCAAAAAATCCGAACATCGAAGGATAAGTCCCAGACAGGAGCTGCCCCAACCTCATACTTGTGCTGCCCTGACAGTCCCAGGGGAGCCCTACAAACTGACATCAGGAACCTGGACTGGTGAGTTTTCTTTCCCAGGGAAAAGAGCCGATGTTTGCGCTCCGACTCCTGTGGCCGTGAGCCGGCAGCTGACCGCACAAATTCCGAACATCGAAGGATAAGTCCCAGACAGGAGCTGCCCCCTCCTCATACTTGTGTTGACCTGAGAGTCCAAAAAGAGCCCTAAAAACTGACATCAGGAACCTGGACTGGTGAGTTTTCTTTCCCAGGGAAAAGAGCCGATGTTTGCGCCCCGAGTCCTGTGGACGTGAGCCGGCAGCTGACCGCACAAATTCCGAACATCGAAGGATAAGTCCCAGAAAGGAGCTGCCCCCACCTCATACTTGTGCTGCCCTGAGAGTTCAAAATAAGCCCTACAAACTGACATCAGGAACCTGGACTGGTGAGTTTTCTTTCCCAGGGAAAAGAGCCGATGTTTGTGCTCAGAGTCCTGTGGCCCTGAGCCGGCAGCTGAGTGCAAAAAATCCGAACATCGAAGGATAAGTCCCAGACAGGAGCTGCCCCCACCTCATACTTGTGCTGCCCTGACAGTCCCAGGGGAGCCCTACAAACTGACATCAGGAACCTGGACTGGTGTGTTTTCTTTCCCAGGGAAAAGAGCCGATGTTTGCGCTCCGACTCCTGTGGCCCTGAGCGGGCAGCTGACCGCACAAATTCCAAACATCGAAGGATAAGTCCCAGACAGGAGCTGCCCCCACCTCATACTTGTTCTGCCCTGAGAGTCCCAGGGGAGCCCTCCAAACTGACATCAGCAACCTGGACTGGTGAGTTTTCTTTTCCAGGGAAAATAGCCGATGTTTGCGTTCCGAGTCCTGTGGCCCTGAGCCGGCAGCTGACTGCAAAAAATCTGAACATCGAAGGATAAGTCCCAGACAGGAGCTGCCCCCTCGTCATACTTGTGCTGCCCTGAGAGTTCCAGGGGAGCCCTACAAACTGACATCAGGAACCTGGACTGCTGAGTTTTCTTTCCGAGGGAAAAGAGCCGATGTTTGTGCTCAGAGTCCTGTGGTCCGGAGCGGGCAGCAAAGTGCAAAAAATCCGAACATCGAAGGATAAGTCCCAGACAGGAGCTGCCCCCTCCTCATACTTGTGCTGCCCTGACAGTCCCAGGGGAGCCCTACAAACTGACATCAGGAACCTGGACTGGTGAGTTTTCTTTCCCAGGGAAAAGAGCCGATGTTTGCGCTCCGACTCCTGTGGCCCTGAGCGGGCAGCTGACTGCAAAAAATCCGAACATCGAAGGATAAGTCCCAGACAGGAGCTGCCCCCACCTCATACTTGTGCTGCCCTGACAGTCCCCGGGGAGCCCTACAAACTGACATCAGGAACCTGGACTGGTGAGTTTTCTTTCCCAGGGAAAAGAGCCGATGTTTGCGCTCCGACTCCTGTGGCCCTGAGCCGGCAGCTGACCGCACAAATTCCGAACATCGAAGGATAAGTCCCAGACAGGAGCTGCCCCCTCCTCATACTTGTGCTGACCTGAGAGTCCAAAAAGAGCCCTAAAAACTGACATCAGGAACCTGGACTGGTGAGTTTTCTTTCCCAGGGAAAAGAGCCGATGTTTGCGCATCGAGTCCTGTGGCCGTGAGCCGGCAGCTGACCGCACAAATTCCGAACATCGAAGGATAAGTCCCAGAAAGGAGCTGCCCCCACCTCATACTTGTGCTGCCCTGAGAGTTCAAAATAAGCCCTACAAACTGACATCAGGAACCTGGACTGGTGAGTTTTCTTTCCCAGGGAAAAGAGCCGATGTTTGTGCTCAGAGTCCTGTGGCCCTGAGCCGGCAGCTGAGTGCAAAAAATCCGAACATCGAAGGATAAGTCCCAGACAGGAGCTGCCCCCACCTCATACTTGTGCTGCCCTGACAGTCCCAGGGGAGCCCTACAAACTGACATCAGGAACCTGGACTGGTGTGTTTTCTTTCCCAGGGAAAAGAGCCGATGTTTGCACTCCGACTCCTGTGGCCCTGAGCGGGCAGCTGACCACACAAATTCCAAACATCGAAGGATAAGTCCCAGACAGGAGCTGCCACAACCTCATACCTGTGCTGTCCTGACAGTCCAAAAAGAGCTCTACAAACTGACATCAGGAACCTGGATGGTGAGTTTTCTTTCCCAGGGAAAAGAGCCGATGTTTGCGCTCCGAGTCCTGTGGCCCTGAGCCGCAGCTGACCGCATATATTCCGAACATCGGAGGATAAGTCCCAGACAGGAGCTGCCCCCACCTCATACTTGTGCTGCCCTGACAGTCCCCGGAGAGCCCTACAAACTGACATCAGGAACCTGGACTGGTGAGTTTTCTTTCCCAGGGAAAAGAGCCGATGTTTGCGCTCCGAGTCCTGTGGCCCTGAGCCGGCAGCTGAGTGCAAAAAATCCGAACATCGAAGGATAAGTCCCAGACAGGAGCTGCCCCCACCTCATACTTGTGCTGCCCTGAGAGTTCAAAAAGAGCTCTACAAACTGACATCAGGAACCTGGACTGGTGAGTTTTCTTTCCCAGGGAAAAGAGCCGATGTTTGCGCTCCGAGTCCTGTGGCCCTGAGCCGGCAGCTGACTGCAAAAAATCGGAGCATCGAAGGATAAGTCCCAGACAGGAGCTGCCCCCACCTCATACTTGTGCTGCCCTGAGAGTCCAAAAAGAGCCCTACAAACTGACATCAGGAACCTGGACTGGTGAGTTTTGTTTTCCAGGGAAAAGAGCCGATGTTTGCGCTCCGAGTCCTGTGGTCCGGAGCGGGCAGCTGAGTGCAAAAAATCCGAACATCGAAGGATAAGTCCCAGACAGGAGCTGCCCCAACCTCATACTTGTGCTGCCCTGACAGTCCCAGGGGAGCCCTACAAACTGACATCAGGAACCTGGACTGGTGAGTTTTCTTTCCCAGGGAAAAGAGCCGATGTTTGCGCTCTGACTCCTGTGGCCCTGAGCCGGCAGCTGACCGCACAAATTCCGAACATCGAAGGATAAGTCCCAGACAGGAGCTGCCCCCTCCTCATACTTGTGCTGACCTGAGAGTCCAAATAGAGCCCTAAAAACTGACATCAGGAACCTGGACTGGTGAGTTTTCTTTCCCAGGGAAAAGAGCCGATGTTTGCGCTCCGAGTCCTGTGGCCCTGAGCCGCAGCTGACCGCATAAATTCCGAACATCGGAGGATAAGTCCCAGACAGGAGCTGCCCCCACCTCATACTTGTGCTGCCCTGACAGTCCCCGGAGAGCCCTACAAACTGACATCAGGAACCTGGACTGGTGAGTTTTCTTTCCCAGGGAAAAGAGCCGATGTTTGCGCTCCGAGTCCTGTGGCCCTGAGCCGGCAGCTGAGTGCAAAAAATCCGAACATCGAAGGATAAGTCCCAGACAGGAGCTGCCCCCACCTCATACTTGTGCTGCCCTGAGAGTTCAAAAAGAGCTCTACAAACTGACATCAGGAACCTGGACTGGTGAGTTTTCTTTCCCAGGGAAAAGAGCCGATGTTTGCGCTCCGAGTCCTGTGGCCCTGAGCCGGCAGCTGACTGCAAAAAATCGGAGCATCGAAGGATAAGTCCCAGACAGGAGCTGCCCCCACCTCATACTTGTGCTGCCCTGAGAGTCCAAAAAGAGCCCTACAAACTGACATCAGGAACCTGGACTGGTGAGTTTTGTTTTCCAGGGAAAAGAGCCGATGTTTGCGCTCCGAGTCCTGTGGTCCGGAGCGGGCAGCTGAGTGCAAAAAATCCGAACATCGAAGGATAAAATCCCAGACAGGAGCTGCCCCAACCTCATACTTGTGCTGCCCTGACAGTCCCAGGGGAGCCCTACAAACTGACATCAGGAACCTGGACTGGTGAGTTTTCTTTCCCAGGGAAAAGAGCCGATGTTTGCGCTCCGACTCCTGTGGCCCTGAGCCGGCAGCTGACCGCACAAATTCCGAACATCGAAGGATAAGTCCCAGACAGGAGCTGCCCCCTCCTCATACTTGTGCTGACCTGAGAGTCCAAATAGAGCCCTAAAAACTGACATCAGGAACCTGGACTGGTGAGTTTTCTTTCCCAGGGAAAAGAGCCGATGTTTGCGCTCCGAGTCCTGTGGCCCTGAGCCGGCAGCTGAGTGCAAAAAATCCGAACATCGAAGGATAAGTCCCAGACAGGAGCTGCCCACATCTCATACTTGTGCTGCCCTGAGAGTCCCAGGGGAGCCCTACAAACTGACATCAGGAACCTGGACTGGTGAGTTTTCTTTCCCAGGGAAAAGAGCCGATGTTTGCGCTCCGAGTCCTGTGGCCCTGAGCGGGCAGCTGAGTGCAAAAAATCGGAACATCGAAGGATAAGTCCCAGACAGGAGCTGCCCCCACCTCATACTTGTGCTGCCCTGAGAGTCCAAAAAGAGCCCTACAAACTGACATCAGGAACCTGGACTGGTGAGTTTTGTTTTCCAGGGAAAAGAGCCGATGTTTGCGCTCCGAGTCCTGTGGTCCGGAGCGGGCAGCTGAGTGCAAAAAATCCGAACATCGAAGGATAAGTCCCAGACAGGATCTGCCCCCACCTCATACTTGTGCTGCCCTGAGAGTCCCAGGGGAGCCCTACAAACTGACATCAGGAACCTGGACTGGTGAGTTTTCTTTCCCAGGGAAAAGAGCCGATGTTTGTGCTCAGAGTCCTGTGGCCCTGAGCCGGCAGCTGAGTGCAAAAAATCCGAACATCGAAGGATAAGTCCCAGACAGGAGCTGCCCCCACCTCATACTTGTGCTGCCCTGAGAGTCCCAGGGGAGCCCTACAAACTGACATCAGGAACCTGGACTGGTGAGTTTTCTTTCCCAGGGAAAAGAGCCAATGTTTGCGCTCCGAGTCCTTTGGTCCGGAGCGAGCAGCTGAGTACAAAAAATCCGAACATCGAAGGATAAGTCCCAGACAGGAGCTGCCCCAACCTCATACTTGTGCTGCCCTGAGAGTCCCAGGGGAGCCCTACAAACTGACATCAGGAACCTGGACTGGTGAGTTTTCTTTCCCAGGGAAAAGAGCCGATGTTTGCGCTCCGAGTCCTGTGGCCCTGAGCCGGCAGCTGAGTTCAAAAAATCCGAACATCGAAGGATAAGTCCCAGACAGGAGCTGCCCCCACCTCATACTTGTGCTGCCCTGAGAGTTCAAAAAGAGCTCTACAAACTGACATCAGGAACCTGGACTGGTGAGTTTTCTTTCCCAGGGAAAAGAGCCGATGTTTGCGCTCCGAGTCCTGTGGCCCTGAGCCGGCAGCTGAGTGCAAAAAATCCAAACATCGAAGGATAAGTCCCAGACAGGAGCTGCCCACATCTCATACTTGTGCTGCCCTGAGAGTCCCAGGGGAGCCCTACAAACTGACATCAGGAACCTGGACTGGTGAGTTTTCTTTCCCAGGGAAAAGAGCCGATGTTTGCGCTCCGAGTCCTGTGGCCCTGAGCGGGCAGCTGACTGCAAAAAATCGGAGCATCGAAGGATAAGTCCCAGACAGGAGCTGCCCCCACCTCATACTTGTGCTGCCCTGAGAGTCCAAAAAGAGCCCTACAAACTGACATCAGGAACCTGGACTGGTGAGTTTTGTTTTCCAGGGAAAAGAGCCGATGTTTGCGCTCCGAGTCCTGTGGTCCGGAGCGGGCAGCTGAGTGCAAAAAATCCGAACATCGAAGGATAAGTCCCAGACAGGATCTGCCCCCACCTCAAACTTGTGCTGCCCTGAGAGTCCCAGGGGAGCCCTACAAACTGACATCAGGAACCTGGACTGGTGAGTTTTCTTTCCCAGGGAAAAGAGCCGATGTTTGTGCTCAGAGTCCTGTGGCCCTGAGCCGGCAGCTGAGTGCAAAAAATCCGAACATCGAAGGATAAGTCCCAGACAGGAGCTGCCCCCACCTCATACTTTTGCTGCCCTGAGAGTCCCAGGGGAGCCCTACAAACTTACATCAGGAACCTGGACTGGTGAGTTTTCTTTCCCAGGGAAAAGAGCCAATGTTTGCGCTCCGAGTCCTGTGGTCCGGAGCGAGCAGCTGAGTGCAAAAAATCCGAACATCGAAGGATAAGTCCCAGACAGGAGCTGCCCCAACCTCATACTTGTGCTGCCCTGACAGTCCCAGGGGAGCCCTACAAACTGACATCAGGAACCTGGACTGGTGAGTTTTCTTTCTCAGGGAAAAGAGCCGATGTTTGCGCTCCGACTCCTGTGGTCGTGAGCCGGCAGCTGACCGCACAAATTCCGAACATCGAAGGATAAGTCCCAGACAGGAGCTGCCCCAACCTCATACTTGTGCTGCCCTGACAGTCCCAGGGGAGCCCTACAAACTGACATCAGGAACCTGGATGGTGAGTTTTCTTTCCCAGGGAAAAGAGCCGATGTTTGCGCTCCGACTCCTGTGGCCCTGAGCGGGCAGCTGACCGCACAAATTCCGAACATCGAAGGATAAGTCCCAGACAGGAGCTGCCCCCTCCTCATACTTGTGCTGACCTGAGAGTCCAAATAGAGCCCTAAAAACTGACATCAGGAACCTGGACTGGTGAGTTTTCTTTCCCAGGGAAAAGAGCCGATGTTTGCGCCCCGAGTCCTGTGGCCGTGAGCCGGCAGCTGACCGCACAAATTCCAAACATCGAAGGATAAGTCCCAGAAAGGAGCTGCCCCCACCTCATACTTGCGCTGCCCAGAGATTTCAAAATAAGCCCTACAAACTGACATCAGGAACCTGGACTGGTGAGTTTCCTTTCCCAGGGAAAAGAGCCGATGTTTGTGCTCAGAGTCCTGTGGCCCTGAGCCGGCAGCTGAGTGCAAAAAATCCGAACATCGAAGGATAAGTCCCAGACAGGAGCTGCCCCCACCTCATACTTGTGCTGCCCTGAGAGTCCCAGGGGAGCCCTCCAAACTGACATCAGGAACCTGGACTGGTGAGTTTTCTTTCCCAGGGAAAAGAGCCAATGTTTGCGCTCCGAGTCCTGTGGTCCGGAGCGAGAAGCTGAGTACAAAAAATCCGAACATCGAAGGATAAGTCCCAGACAGGAGCTGCCCCAACCTCATACTTGTGCTGCCCTGAGAGTCCCAGGGGAGCCCTACAAACTGACATCAGGAACCTGGACTGGTGAGTTTTCTTTCCCAGGGAAAAGAGCCGATGTTTGCGCTCCGACTCCTGTGGCCCTGAGCCGGCAGCTGACCGCACAAATTCCGAACATTGAAGGATAAGTCCCAGACAGGAGCTGCCCCCACCTCATACTTGTGCTGCCCTGAGAGTTCAATAAGGGCTCTACAAACTGACATCAGGAACCTGGACTGGTGAGTTTTCTTTCCCAGGGAAAAGAGCCGATGTTTGCGCTCCGAGTCCTGTGGCCCTGAGCCGGCAGCTGACTGCAAAAAATCCGAACATCGAAGGATAAGTCCCAGAGAGGAGCTGCCCACATCTCATACTTGTGCTGCCCTGAGAGTCCCAGGGGAGCCCTACAAACTGACATCAGGAACCTGGACTGGTGAGTTTTCTTTCCCAGGGAAAAGAGCCGATGTTTGCGCTCCGAGTCCTGTGGCCCTGAGCGGGCCGCTGACTGCAAAAAATCAGAACATCGAAGGATAAGTCCCAGACAGGAGCTGCCCCCACCTCATACTTGTGCTGCCCTGAGAGTCCAAAAAGAGCCCTACAAACTGACATCAGGAACCTGGACTGGTGAGTTTTGTTTTCCAGGGAAAAGAGTAGATGTTTGCGCTCCGAGTCCTGTGGTCCGGAGCGGGCAGCTGAGTGCAAAAAATCCGAACATCGAAGGATAAGTCCCAGACAGGAGCTGCCCCAACCTCATACTTGTGCTGCCCTGACAGTCCCAGGGGAGCCCTACAAACTGACATCAGGAACCTGGACTGGTGAGTTTTCTTTCCCAGGGAAAAGAGCCGATGTTTGCGCTCCGACTCCTGTGGCCGTGAGCCGGCAGCTGACCGCACAAATTCCGAACATCGAAGGATAAGTCCCAGACAGGAGCTGCCACAACCTCATACTTGTGCTGCCCTGACAGTCCCAGGGGAGCCCTACAAACTGACATCAGGAACCTGGACTGGTGAGTTTTCTTTCCCAGGGAAAAGAGCCGATGTTTGCGCTCCGACTCCTGTGGCCCTGAGCCGGCAGCTGACCGCACAAATTCCGAACATCGAAGGATAAGTCCCAGACAGGAGCTGCCCCCTCCTCATACTTGTGTTGACCTGAGAGTCCAAAAAGAGCCCTAAAAACTGACATCAGGAACCTGGACTGGTGAGTTTTCTTTCCCAGGGAAAAGAGCCGATGTTTGCGCCCCGAGTCCTGTGGACGTGAGCCGGCAGCTGACCGCACAAATTCCGAACATCGAAGGATAAGTCCCAGAAAGGAGCTGCCCCCACCTCATACTTGTGCTGCCCTGAGAGTTCAAAATAAGCCCTACAAACTGACATCAGGAACCTGGACTGGTGAGTTTTCTTTCCCAGGGAAAAGAGCCGATGTTTGTGCTCAGAGTCCTGTGGCCCTGAGCCGGCAGCTGAGTGCAAAAAATCCGAACATCGAAGGATAAGTCCCAGACAGGAGCTGCCCCCACCTCATACTTGTGCTGCCCTGACAGTCCCAGGGGAGCCCTACAAACTGACATCAGGAACCTGGACTGGTGTGTTTTCTTTCCCAGG
The DNA here is from genome assembly GCF_048771995.1 of Taeniopygia guttata. Taxonomy (NCBI): domain Eukaryota; kingdom Metazoa; phylum Chordata; class Aves; order Passeriformes; family Estrildidae; genus Taeniopygia; species Taeniopygia guttata. The sequence continues at coordinate 420,758 of NC_133063.1, read as the reverse complement.
GAAAAGAGCCGATGTTTGCGCTCCGACTCCTGTGGCCCTGAGCGGGCAGCTGACCGCACAAATTCCAAACATCGAAGGATAAGTCCCAGAAAGGAGCTGCCCCCACCTCATACTTGTGCTGCCCTGAGAGTTCAAAATAAGCCCTACAAACTGACATCAGGAACCTGGACTGGTGAGTTTTCTTTCCCAGGGAAAAGAGCCGATGTTTGCGTTCCGAGTCCTGTGGCCCTGAGCCGGCAGCTGACTGCAAAAAATCTGAACATCGAAGGATAAGTCCCAGACAGGAGCTGCCCCCTTGTCATACTTGTGCTGCCCTGAGAGTTCCAGGGGAGCCCTACAAACTGACATCAGGAACCTGGACTGCTGAGTTTTCTTTCCGAGGGAAAAGAGCCGATGTTTGTGCTCAGAGTCCTGTGGTCCGGAGCGGGCAGCAGAGTGCAAAAAATCCGAACATCGAAGGATAAGTCCCAGACAGGAGCTGCCCCCTCCTCATACTTGTGCTGCCCTGACAGTCCCAGGGGAGCCCTCCAAACTGACATCAGGAACCTGGACTGCTGAGTTTTCTTTCCGAGGGAAAAGAGCCGATGTTTGTGCTCAGAGTCCTGTGGTCCGGAGCGGGCAGCAGAGTGCAAAAAATCCGAACATCGAAGGATAAGTCCCAGACAGGAGCTGCCCCAACCTCATACCAGTGCTGCCGTGAGAATTCAAAAAGAGCTCTAAAAATGACATCAGGAACCTGGACTGGTGAGTTTTCTTTCCCAGGGAAAAGAGCCGATGTTTGCGCTCCGAGTCCTGTGGCCCTGAGCGGGCAGCTGACTGCAAAAAATCGGAACATCGAAGGATAAGTCCCAGACAGGAGCTGCCCCCTCCTCATACTTGTGCTACCCTGAGAGTCCAAAAAGAGCTCTACAAACTGACATCAGGAACCTGGACTGGTGAGTTTTCTTTCCCAGGGAACAAGCCGATGTTTGCGCTCCGAGTCCTGAGGCCCTAAACCGGCAGCTGACTGCAAAATATCGGAACATTGAAGGATAACTCCCAGAAACGAGCTGCCCCCACCTCATACTTGTGCTGCCCTTAGAGTTCCAGGGGAGCCCTACAAACTGACATCAGGAACCTGGATTGGTGAGTTTTCTTTCCCAGGGAAAAGAGCCGATGTTTGCGCCCCGAGTCCTGTGGCCGTGAGCCGGCAGCTGACCGCACAAATTCCGAACATCGAAGGATAAGTCCCAGAAAGGAGCTGCCCCCACCTCATACTTGTGCTGCCCTGAGAGTTCAAAATAAGCCCTACAAACTGACATCAGGAACCTGGACTGGTGAGTTTTCTTTCCCAGGGAAAAGAGCCGATGTTTGCGCTCCGACTCCTGTGGCCCTGAGCGGGCAGCTGACCGCACAAATTCCAAACATCGAAGGATAAGTCCCAGACAGGATCTGCTCCCACCTCATACTTGTGCTGCCCTGACAGTCCTAGGGGAGCCCTACAAACTGACAACAGGAACCTGGACTGGTGAGTTTTCTTTCCCAGGGAAAAGAGCCGATGTTTGCGCTCCGACTCCTGTGGCCCTGAGCGGGCAGCTGACCGCACAAATTCCGAACATCGAAGGATAAGTCCCAGAAAGGAGCTGCCCCCACCTCATACTTGTGCTGCCCTGACAGTCCCAGGGGAGCCCTACAAACTGACATCAGGAACCTGGACTGGTGAGTTTTCTTTCCCAGGGAAAAGAGCCGATGTTTGCGCTCCGACTCCTGTGGCCCTGAGCCGGCAGCTGACCGCACAAATTCCGAACATTGAAGGATAAGTCCCAGACAGGAGCTGCCCCCACCTCATACCTGTGCTGTCCTGACAGTCCAAAAAGAGCTCTACAAACTGACATCAGGAACCTGGATGGTGAGTTTTCTTTCCCAGGGAAAAGAGCCGATGTTTGCGCTCCGAGTCCTGTGGCCCTGAGCCGCAGCTGACCGCACAAATTCCGAAAATCGGAGGATAAGTCCCAGAAAGGAGCTGCCCCCACCTCATACTTGTGCTGCCCTGACAGTCCCCGGAGAGCCCTACAAACTGACATCAGGAACCTGGACTGGTGAGTTTTCTTTCCCAGGGAAAAGAGCCGATGTTTGCGCTCTGAGTCCTGTGGCCCTGAGCCGGCAGCTGAGTGCAAAAAATCCAAACATCGAAGGATAAGTCCCAGACAGGAGCTGCCCCCACCTCATACTTGTGCTGCCCTGAGAGTTCAAAAAGAGCTCTACAAACTGACATCAGGAACCTGGACTGGTGAGTTTTCTTTCCCAGGGAAAAGAGCCGATGTTTGCGCTCCGAGTCCTGTGGCCCTGAGCCGGCAGCTGACTGCAAAAAATCCGAACATCGAAGGATAAGTCCCAGACAGGAGCTGCCCACATCTCATACTTGTGCTGCCCTGAGAGTCCCAGGGGAGCCCTACAAACTGACATCAGGAACCTGGACTGGTGAGTTTTCTTTCCCAGGGAAAAGAGCCGATGTTTGCGCTCCGAGTCCTGTGGCCCTGAGCGGGCAGCTGACTGCAAAAAATCGGATCATCGAAGGATAAGTCCCAGACAGGAGCTGCCCCCACCTCATACTTGTGCTGCCCTGAGAGTCCAAAAAGAGCCCTACAAACTGACATCAGGAACCTGGACTGGTGAGTTTTGTTTTCCAGGGAAAAGAGCCGATGTTTGCGCTCCGAGTCCTGTGGTCCGGAGCGGGCAGCTGAGTGCAAAAAATCCGAACATCGAAGGATAAGTCCCAGACAGGATCTGCCCCCACCTCAAACTTGTGCTGCCCTGAGAGTCCCAGGGGAGCCCTACAAACTGACATCAGGAACCTGGACTGGTGAGTTTTCTTTCCCAGGGAAAAGAGCCGATGTTTGTGCTCAGAGTCCTGTGGCCCTGAGCGGGCAGCTGAGTGCAAAAAATCCGAACATCGAAGGATAAGTCCCAGACAGGAGCTGCCCCCACCTCATACTTTTGCTGCCCTGAGAGTCCCAGGGGAGCCCTACAAACTTACATCAGGAACCTGGACTGGTGAGTTTTCTTTCCCAGGGAAAAGAGCCAATGTTTGCGCTCCGAGTCCTGTGGTCCGGAGCGAGCAGCTGAGTGCAAAAAATCCGAACATCGAAGGATAAGTCCCAGACAGGAGCTGCCCCAACCTCATACTTGTGCTGCCCTGACAGTCCCAGGGGAGCCCTACAAACTGACATCAGGAACCTGGACTGGTGAGTTTTCTTTCTCAGGGAAAAGAGCCGATGTTTGCGCTCCGACTCCTGTGGTCGTGAGCCGGCAGCTGACCGCACAAATTCCGAACATCGAAGGATAAGTCCCAGACAGGAGCTGCCCCAACCTCATACTTGTGCTGCCCTGACAGTCCCAGGGGAGCCCTACAAACTGACATCAGGAACCTGGATGGTGAGTTTTCTTTCCCAGGGAAAAGAGCCGATGTTTGCGCTCCGACTCCTGTGGCCCTGAGCGGGCAGCTGACCGCACAAATTCCGAACATCGAAGGATAAGTCCCAGACAGGAGCTGCCCCCTCCTCATACTTGTGCTGACCTGAGAGTCCAAAAAGAGCCCTAAAAACTGACATCAGGAACCTGGACTGGTGAGTTTTCTTTCCCAGGGAAAAGAGCCGATGTTTGCGCCCCGAGTCCTGTGGCCGTGAGCCGGCAGCTGACCGCACAAATTCCGAACATCGAAGGATAAGTCCCAGAAAGGAGCTGCCCCCACCTCATACTTTTGTTGCCCTGAGAGTCCAAAAAGAGCTCTACAAACTGACATCCGGAACCTGGACTGGTGAGTTTTCTTTCCCAGGGAAAGGAGCCGATGTTTGTGCTCAGAGTCCTGTGGCCCTGAGCCGGTAGCTGAGTGCAAAAAATCCGAACATCGAAGGATAAGTCCCAGACAGGAGCTGCCCACATCTCATACTTGTGCTGCCCTGAGAGTCCCAGGGGAGCCCTCCAAACTGACATCAGCAACCTGGACAGGTGAGTTTTCTTTTCCAGGGAAAAGAGCCGATGTTTGCGCTCCGAGTCCTGTGGCCCTGAGCCGGCAGCTGACTGCAAAAAATCTGAACATCGAAGGATAAGTCCCAGACAGGAGCTGCCCCCTCCTCATACTTGTGCTGCCCTGAGAGTTCCAGGGGAGCCCTACAAACTGACATCAGGAACCTGGACTGCTGAGTTTTCTTTCCGAGGGAAAAGAGCCGATGTTTGTGCTCAGAGTCCTGTGGTCCGGAGCGGGCAGCAGAGTGCAAAAACTCCGAACATCGAAGGATAAGTCCCAGACAGGAGCTGCCCCCACCTCATACTTGTGCTGCCCTGACAGTCGCCGGAGAGCCCTACAAACTGACATCAGGAACCTGGACTGGTGAGTTTTCTTTCCCAGGGAAAAGAGCCAATGTTTGTGCTCCGAGTCCTGTGGCCCTGAGCCGGCAGCTGAGTGCAAAAAGTCCGAACATCGAAGGATAAGTCCCAGACAGGAGCTGCCCCCACCTCATACTTGTGCTGCCCTGAGAGTTCAAAAAGAGCTCTACAAACTGACATCAGGAACCTGGACTGGTGAGTTTTCTTTCCCAGGGAAAAGAGCCGTTGTTTGCGCTCCGAGTCCTGTGGCCCTGAGCCGGCAGCTGACTGCAAAAAATCCGAACATCGAAGGATAAGTCCCAGACAGGAGCTGCCCACATCTCATACTTGTGCTGCCCTGAGAGTCCCAGGGGAGCCCTACAAACTGACATCAGGAACCTGGACTGGTGAGTTTTCTTTCCCAGGGAAAAGAGCCGATGTTTGCGCTCCGAGTCCTGTGGCCCTGAGCGGGCAGCTGACTGCAAAAAATCGGAGCATCGAAGAATAAGTCCCAGACAGGAGCTGCCCCCACCTCATACTTGTGCTGCCCTGAGAGTCCAAAAAGAGCCCTACAAACTGACATCAGGAACCTGGAGTGGTGAGTTTTGTTTCCCAGGGAAAAGAGCCGATGTTTGCGCTCCGAGTCCTGTGGTCCGGAGCGGGCAGCTGAGTGCAAAAAATCCAAAAATCGAAGGATAAGTCCCAGACAGGATCCGCCCCCACCTCATACTTGTGCTGCCCTGACAGTCCCAGGGGAGCCCTACAAACTGACATCAGGAACCTGGACTGGTGAGTTTTCTTTCCCAGGGAAAAGAGCCGATGTTTGTGCTCACAGTCCTGTGGCCCTGAGCCGGCAGCTGAGTGCAAAAAATCCGAACATCGAAGGATAAGTCCCAGACAGGAGCTGCCCCCACCTCATACTTGTGCTGCCCTGAGAGTCCCAGGGGAGCCCTACAAACTGACATCAGGAACCTGGACTGGTGAGTTTTCTTTCCCAGGGAAAAGAGCCAATGTTTGCGCTCCGAGTCCTGTGGTCCGGAGCGAGCAGCTGAGTACAAAAAATCCGAACATCGAAGGATAAGTCCCAGACAGGAGCTGCCCCAACCTCATACTTGTGCTGCCCTGACAGTCCCAGGGGAGCCCTACAAACTGACATCAGGAACCTGGACTGGTGAGTTTTCTTTCCCAGGGAAAAGAGCCGATGTTTGCGCTCCGACTCCTGTGGCCCTGAGCCGGCAGCTGACCGCACAAATTCCGAACATTGAAGGATAAGTCCCAGACAGGAGCTGCCCCCACCTCATACTTGTGCTGCCCTGAGAGTTCAAAAAGAGCTCTACAAACTGACATCAGGAACCTGGACTGGTGAGTTTTCTTTCCCAGGGAAAAGAGCCGATGTTTGCGCTCCGACTCCTGTGGCCCTGAGCCGGCAGCTGACTGCAAAAAATCCGAACATCGAAGGATAAGTCCCAGACAGGAGCTGCCCACATCTCATACTTGTGCTGCCCTGAGAGTCCCAGGGGAGCCCTACAAACTGACATCAGGAACCAGGACTGGTGAGTTTTCTTTCCCAGGGAAAAGAGCCGATGTTTGCGCTCCGAGTCCTGTGGCCCTGAGCGGGCAGCTGACTGCAAAAAATCGGAACATCGAAGGATAAGTCCCAGACAGGAGCTGCCCCCACCTCATACTTGTGCTGCCCTGACAGTCCCAGGGGAGCCCTACAAACTGACATCAGGAACCTGGACTGGTGTGTTTTCTTTCCCAGGGAAAAGAGCCGATGTTTGCGCTCCGACTCCTGTGGCCCTGAGCGGGCAGCTGACCGCACAAATTCCAAACATCGAAGGATAAGTCGCAGACAGGATCTGCTCCCACCTCATACTTGTGCTGCCCTGACAGTCCTAGGGGAGCCCTACAAACTGACAACAGGAACCTGGACTGGTGAGTTTTCTTTCCCAGGGAAAAGAGCCGATGTTTGCGCTCCGACTCCTGTGGCCCTGAGCGGGCAGCTGACCGCACAAATTCCGAACATCGAAGGATAAGTCCCAGAAAGGAGCTGCCCCCACCTCATACTTGTGCTGCCCTGAGAGTCCCAGGGGAGCCCTACAACCTGACATCAGGAACCTGGACTGGTGAGTTTTCTTTCCCAGGGAAAGGAGCCGATGTTTGCGCTCCGAGTCCTGTGGCCCTGAGCCGGCAGCTGACCGCACAAATTCCGAACATTGAAGGATAAGTCCCAGACAGGAGCTGCCCCCACCTCATACTTGTGCTGTCCTGACAGTCCAAAAAGAGCTCTACAAACTGACATCAGGAACCTGGATGGTGAGTTTTCTTTCCCAGGGAAAAGAGCCGATGTTTGCGCTCCGAGTCCTGTGGCCCTGAGCCGCAGCTGACCGCACAAATTCCGAACGTCGGAGGATAAGTCCCAGACAGGAGCTGCCCCCACCTCATACTTGTGCTGCCCTGACAGTCCCCGGAGAGCCCTACAAACTGACATCAGGAACCTGGACTGGTGAGTTTTCTTTCCCAGGGAAAAGAGCCAATGTTTGTGCTCCGAGTCCTGTGGCCCTGAGCCGGCAGCTGAGTGCAAAAAGTCTGAACATCGAAGGATAAGTCCCAGACAGGAGCTGCCCCCACCTCATACTTGTGCTGCCCTGAGAGTCCCAGGGGAGCCCTACAAACTGACATCAGGAACCTGGACTGGTGAGTTTTCTTTCCCAGGGAAAAGAGCCGATGTTTGCGCTCCGAGTCCTGTGGCCCTGAGCCGGCAGCTGAGTGCAAAAAATCCGAACATCGAAGGATAAGTCCCAGACAGGAGCTGCCCACATCTCATACTTGTGCTGCCCTGAGAGTCCCAGGGGAGCCCTACAAACTGACATCAGGAACCTGGACTGGTGAGTTTTCTTTCCCAGGGAAAAGAGCCGATGTTTGCGCTCCGAGTCCTGTGGCCCTGAGCCGGCAGCTGACTGCAAAAAATCCGAACATCGAAGGATAAGTCCCAGACAGGAGCTGCCCCCACCTCATACTTGTGCTGCCCTGAGAGTCCCAGGGGAGCCCTCAAAACTGACATCAGCAACCTGGACTGGTGAGTTTTCTTTTCCAGGGAAAAGAGCCGATGTTTGCGCTCCGAATCCTGTGGCCCTGAGCCGGCAGCTGACTGCAAAAAATCTGAACATCGAAGGATAAGTCCCAGACAGGAGCTGCCCCCTCCTCATACTTGTGCTGCCCTGAGAGTTCCAGGGGAGCCCTACAAACTGACATCAGGAACCTGGACTGCTGAGTTTTCTTTTCGAGGGAAAAGAGCCGATGTTTGTACTCAGAGTCCTGTGGTCCGGAGCGGGCAGCTGACCGCACAAATTCCGAACATCGAAGGATAAGTCCCAGACAGGAGCTGCCCCCACCTCTAACTTGTGCTGCCCTGACAGTCCCAGGGGAGCCCTACAAACTGACATCAGGAACCTGGACTGGTGAGTTTTCTTTCCCAGGGAAAAGAGCCGATGTTTGCGCTCCGAGTCCTGTGGCCCTGAGCCGGCAGCTGAATGCAAAAAGTCCGAACATCGAAGGATAACTCCCAGAAACGAGCTGCCCCCACCTCATACTTGTGCTGCCCTTAGAGTTCCAGGGGAGCCCTACAAACTGACATCAGGAACCTGGACTGGTGAGTTTTCTTTCCCAGGGAAAAGAGCCGATGTTTGCGCCCCGAGTCCTGTGGCCGTGAGCCGGCAGCTGACCGCACAAATTCCGAACATCGAAGGATAAGTCCCAGAAAGGAGCTGCCCCCACCTCATACTTGTGCTGCCCTGAGAGTTCAAAATAATCCCTACAAACTGCCATCAGGAACCTGGACTGGTGAGTTTTCTTTCCCAGGGAAAAGAGCCGATGTTTGCGCTCCGACTCCTGTGGCCCTGAGCGGGCAGCTGACCGCACAAATTCCAAACATCGAAGGATAAGTCCCAGACAGGATCTGCTCCCACCTCATACTTGTGCTGCCCTGACAGTCCTAGGGGAGCCCTACAAACTGACAACAGGAACCTGGACTGGTGAGTTTTCTTTCCCAGGGAAAAGAGCCAATGTTTGCGCTCCGACTCCTGTGGCCCTGAGCGGGCAGCTAAATGCACAAATACCGAACATCGAAGGATAAGTCCCAGAAAGGAGCTGCCCCCACCTCATACTTGTGCTGCCCTGACAGTCCCAGGGGAGCCCTACAAACTTACATCAGGAACCTGGACTGGTGAGTTTTCTTTCCCAGGGAAAAGAGCCGATGTTTGCGCTCCGAGTCCTGTGGCCCTGAGCCGGCAGCTGACCGCACAAATTCCGAACATTGAAGGATAAGTCCCAGACAGGAGCTGCCCCCACCTCATACCTGTGCTGTCCTGACAGTCCAAAAAGAGCTCTACAAACTGACATCAGGAACCTGGATGGTGAGTTTTCTTTCCCAGGGAAAAGAGCCGATGTTTGCGCTCTGAGTCCTGTGGCCCTGAGCCGCAGCTGACCGCACAAATTCCGAACATCGGAGGATAAGTCCCAGACAGGAGCTGCCCACATCTCATACTTGTGCTGCCCTGAGAGTCCCAGGGGAGCCCTACAAACTGACATCAGGAACCTGGACTGGTGAGTTTTCTTTCCCAGGGAAAAGAGCCGATGTTTGCGCTCCGAGTCCTGTGGCCCTGAGCGGGCAGCTGACTGCAAAAAATCGGAGCATCGAAGGATAAGTCCCAGACAGGAGCTGCCCCCACCTCATACTTGTGCTGCCCTGAGAGTCCAAAAAGAGCCCTACAAACTGACATCAGGAACCTGGACTGGTGAGTTTTGTTTCCCAGGGAAAAGAGCCGATGTTTGCGCTCCGAGTCCTGTGGTCCGGAGCGGGCAGCTGAGTGCAAAAAATCCAAACATCGAAGGATAAGTCCCAGACAGGATCTGCCCCCACCTCATACTTGTGCTGCCCTGACAGTCCCAGGGGAGCCCTACAAACTGACATCAGGAACCTGGACTGGTGAGTTTTCTTTCCCAGGGAAAAGAGCCGATGTTTGTGCTCACAGTCCTGTGGCCCTGAGCCGGCAGCTGAGTGCAAAAAATCCGAACATCGAAGGATAAGTCCCAGACAGGAGCTGCCCCCACCTCATACTTGTGCTGCCCTGAGAGTCCCAGGGGAGCCCTACAAACTGACATCAGGAACCTGGACTGGTGAGTTTTCTTTCCCAGGGAAAAGAGCCAATGTTTGCGCTCCGAGTCCTGTGGTCCGGAGCGAGCAGCTGAGTACAAAAAATCCGAACATCGAAGGATAAGTCCCAGACAGGAGCTGCCCCAACCTCATACTTGTGCTGCCCTGAGAGTCCCAGGGGAGCCCTACAAACTGACATCAGGAACCTGGACTGGTGAGTTTTCTTTCCCAGGGAAAAGAGCCGATGTTTGCGCTCCGACTCCTGTGGCCCTGAGCCGGCAGCTGACCGCACAAATTCCGAACATTGAAGGATAAGTTCCAGACAGGAGCTGCCCCCACCTCATACTTGTGCTGCCCTGAGAGTTCAAAAAGAGCTCTACAAACTGACATCAGGAACCTGGACTGGTGAGTTTTCTTTCCCAGGGAAAAGAGCCGATGTTTGCGCTCCGAGTCCTGTGGCCCTGAGCCGGCAGCTGACTGCAAAAAATCCGAACATCGAAGGATAAGTCCCAGACAGGAGCTGCCCACATCTCATACTTGTGCTGCCCTGAGAGTCCCAGGGGAGCCCTACAAACTGACATCAGGAACCTGGACTGGTGAGTTTTCTTTCCCAGGGAAAAGAGCCGATGTTTGCGCTCCGAGTCCTGTGGCCCTGAGCGGGCCGCTGACTGCAAAAAATCAGAACATCGAAGGATAAGTCCCAGACAGGAGCTGCCCCCACCTCATACTTGTGCTGCCCTGAGAGTCCAAAAAGAGCTCTACAAACTGACATCAGGAACCTGGACTGGTGAGTTTTCTTTCCCAGGGAAAGGAGCCGATGTTTGTGCTCAGAGTCCTGTGGCCCTGAGCCGGTAGCTGAGTGCAAAAAATCCGAACATCGAAGGATAAGTCCCAGACAGGAGCTGCCCACATCTCATACTTGTGCTGCCCTGAGAGTCCCAGGGGAGCCCTCCAAACTGACATCAGCAACCTGGACAGGTGAGTTTTCTTTTCCAGGGAAAAGAGCCGATGTTTGCGCTCCGAGTCCTGTGGCCCTGAGCCGGCAGCTGACTGCAAAAAATCTGAACATCGAAGGATAAGTCCCAGACAGGAGCTGCCCCCTCCTCATACTTGTGCTGCCCTGAGAGTTCCAGGGGAGCCCTACAAACTGACATCAGGAACCTGGACTGCTGAGTTTTCTTTCCGAGGGAAAAGAGCCGATGTTTGTGCTCAGAGTCCTGTGGTCCGGAGCGGGCAGCAGAGTGCAAAAACTCCGAACATCGAAGGATAAGTCCCAGACAGGAGCTGCCCCCACCTCATACTTGTGCTGCCCTGACAGTCGCCGGAGAGCCCTACAAACTGACATCAGGAACCTGGACTGGTGAGTTTTCTTTCCCAGGGAAAAGAGCCAATGTTTGTGCTCCGAGTCCTGTGGCCCTGAGCCGGCAGCTGAGTGCAAAAAGTCCGAACATCGAAGGATAAGTCCCAGACAGGAGCTGCCCCCACCTCATACTTGTGCTGCCCTGAGAGTTCAAAAAGAGCTCTACAAACTGACATCAGGAACCTGGACTGGTGAGTTTTCTTTCCCAGGGAAAAGAGCCGTTGTTTGCGCTCCGAGTCCTGTGGCCCTGAGCCGGCAGCTGACTGCAAAAAATCCGAACATCGAAGGATAAGTCCCAGACAGGAGCTGCCCACATCTCATACTTGTGCTGCCCTGAGAGTCCCAGGGGAGCCCTACAAACTGACATCAGGAACCTGGACTGGTGAGTTTTCTTTCCCAGGGAAAAGAGCCGATGTTTGCGCTCCGAGTCCTGTGGCCCTGAGCGGGCAGCTGACTGCAAAAAATCGGAGCATCGAAGAATAAGTCCCAGACAGGAGCTGCCCCCACCTCATACTTGTGCTGCCCTGAGAGTCCAAAAACTGCCCTACAAACTGACATCAGGAACCTGGAGTGGTGAGTTTTGTTTCCCAGGGAAAAGAGCCGATGTTTGCGCTCCGAGTCCTGTGGTCCGGAGCGGGCAGCTGAGTGCAAAAAATCCAAACATCGAAGGATAAGTCCCAGACAGGATCCGCCCCCACCTCATACTTGTGCTGCCCTGACAGTCCCAGGGGAGCCCTACAAACTGACATCAGGAACCTGGACTGGTGAGTTTTCTTTCCCAGGGAAAAGAGCCGATGTTTGTGCTCACAGTCCTGTGGCCCTGAGCCGGCAGCTGAGTGCAAAAAATCCGAACATCGAAGGATAAGTCCCAGACAGGAGCTGCCCCCACCTCATACTTGTGCTGCCCTGAGAGTCCCAGGGGAGCCCTACAAACTGACATCAGGAACCTGGACTGGTGAGTTTTCTTTCCCAGGGAAAAGAGCCAATGTTTGCGCTCCGAGTCCTGTGGTCCGGAGCGAGCAGCTGAGTACAAAAAATCCGAACATCGAAGGATAAGTCCCAGACAGGAGCTGCCCCAACCTCATACTTGTGCTGCCCTGACAGTCCCAGGGGAGCCCTACAAACTGACATCAGGAACCTGGACTGGTGAGTTTTCTTTCCCAGGGAAAAGAGCCGATGTTTGCGCTCCGACTCCTGTGGCCCTGAGCCGGCAGCTGACCGCACAAATTCCGAACATTGAAGGATAAGTCCCAGACAGGAGCTGCCCCCACCTCATACTTGTGCTGCCCTGAGAGTTCAAAAAGAGCTCTACAAACTGACATCAGGAACCTGGACTGGTGAGTTTTCTTTCCCAGGGAAAAGAGCCGATGTTTGCGCTCCGACTCCTGTGGCCCTGAGCCGGCAGCTGACTGCAAAAAATCCGAACATCGAAGGATAAGTCCCAGACAGGAGCTGCCCACATCTCATACTTGTGCTGCCCTGAGAGTCCCAGGGGAGCCCTACAAACTGACATCAGGAACCAGGACTGGTGAGTTTTCTTTCCCAGGGAAAAGAGCCGATGTTTGCGCTCCGAGTCCTGTGGCCCTGAGCGGGCAGCTGACTGCAAAAAATCGGAACATCGAAGGATAAGTCCCAGACAGGAGCTGCCCCCACCTCATACTTGTGCTGCCCTGACAGTCCCAGGGGAGCCCTACAAACTGACATCAGGAACCTGGACTGGTGTGTTTTCTTTCCCAGGGAAAAGAGCCGATGTTTGCGCTCCGACTCCTGTGGCCCTGAGCGGGCAGCTGACCGCACAAATTCCAAACATCGAAGGATAAGTCGCAGACAGGATCTGCTCCCACCTCATACTTGTGCTGCCCTGACAGTCCTAGGGGAGCCCTACAAACTGACAACAGGAACCTGGACTGGTGAGTTTTCTTTCCCAGGGAAAAGAGCCGATGTTTGCGCTCCGACTCCTGTGGCCCTGAGCGGGCAGCTGACCGCACAAATTCCGAACATCGAAGGATAAGTCCCAGAAAGGAGCTGCCCCCACCTCATACTTGTGCTGCCCTGAGAGTCCCAGGGGAGCCCTACAACCTGACATCAGGAACCTGGACTGGTGAGTTTTCTTTCCCAGGGAAAGGAGCCGATGTTTGCGCTCCGAGTCCTGTGGCCCTGAGCCGGCAGCTGACCGCACAAATTCCGAACATTGAAGGATAAGTCCCAGACAGGAGCTGCCCCCACCTCATTCTTGTGCTGTCCTGACAGTCCAAAAAGAGCTCTACAAACTGACATCAGGAACCTGGATGGTGAGTTTTCTTTCCCAGGGAAAAGAGCCGATGTTTGCGCTCCGAGTCCTGTGGCCCTGAGCCGCAGCTGACCGCACAAATTCCGAACGTCGGAGGATAAGTCCCAGACAGGAGCTGCCCCCACCTCATACTTGTGCTGCCCTGACAGTCCCCGGAGAGCCCTACAAACTGACATCAGGAACCTGGACTGGTGAGTTTTCTTTCCCAGGGAAAAGAGCCAATGTTTGTGCTCCGAGTCCTGTGGCCCTGAGCCGGCAGCTGAGTGCAAAAAGTCTGAACATCGAAGGATAAGTCCCAGACAGGAGCTGCCCCCACCTCATACTTGTGCAGCCCTGAGAGTCCCAGGGGAGCCCTACAAACTGACATCAGGAACCTGGACTGGTGAGTTTTCTTTCCCAGGGAAAAGAGCCGATGTTTGCGCTCCGAGTCCTGTGGCCCTGAGCCGGCAGCTGAGTGCAAAAAATCCGAACATCGAAGGATAAGTCCCAGACAGGAGCTGCCCACATCTCATACTTGTGCTGCCCTGAGAGTCCCAGGGGAGCCCTACAAACTGACATCAGGAACCTGGACTGGTGAGTTTTCTTTCCCAGGGAAAAGAGCCGATGTTTGCGCTCCGAGTCCTGTGGCCCTGAGCCGGCAGCTGACTGCAAAAAATCCGAACATCGAAGGATAAGTCCCAGACAGGAGCTGCCCCCACCTCATACTTGTGCTGCCCTGAGAGTCCCAGGGGAGCCCTCAAAACTGACATCAGCAACCTGGACTGGTGAGTTTTCTTTTCCAGGGAAAAGAGCCGATGTTTGCGCTCCGAATCCTGTGGCCCTGAGCCGGCAGCTGACTGCAAAAAATCTGAACATCGAAGGATAAGTCCCAGACAGGAGCTGCCCCCTCCTCATACTTGTGCTGCCCTGAGAGTTCCAGGGGAGCCCTACAAACTGACATCAGGAACCTGGACTGCTGAGTTTTCTTTTCGAGGGAAAAGAGCCGATGTTTGTACTCAGAGTCCTGTGGTCCGGAGCGGGCAGCTGACCGCACAAATTCCGAACATCGAAGGATAAGTCCCAGACAGGAGCTGCCCCCACCTCTAACTTGTGCTGCCCTGACAGTCCCAGGGGAGCCCTACAAACTGACATCAGGAACCTGGACTGGTGAGTTTTCTTTCCCAGGGAAAAGAGCCGATGTTTGCGCTCCGAGTCCTGTGGCCCTGAGCCGGCAGCTGAATGCAAAAAGTCCGAACATCGAAGGATAACTCCCAGAAACGAGCTGCCCCCACCTCATACTTGTGCTGCCCTTAGAGTTCCAGGGGAGCCCTACAAACTGACATCAGGAACCTGGACTGGTGAGTTTTCTTTCCCAGGGAAAAGAGCCGATGTTTGCGCCCCGAGTCCTGTGGCCGTGAGCCGGCAGCTGACCGCACAAATTCCGAACATCGAAGGATAAGTCCCAGAAAGGAGCTGCCCCCACCTCATACTTGTGCTGCCCTGAGAGTTCAAAATAATCCCTACAAACTGACATCAGGAACCTGGACTGGTGAGTTTTCTTTCCCAGGGAAAAGAGCCGATGTTTGCGCTCCGACTCCTGTGGCCCTGAGCGGGCAGCTGACCGCACAAATTCCAAACATCGAAGGATAAGTCCCAGACAGGATCTGCTCCCACCTCATACTTGTGCTGCCCTGACAGTCCTAGGGGAGCCCTACAAACTGACAACAGGAACCTGGACTGGTGAGTTTTCTTTCCCAGGGAAAAGAGCCAATGTTTGCGCTCCGACTCCTGTGGCCCTGAGCGGGCAGCTAAATGCACAAATACCGAACATCGAAGGATAAGTCCCAGAAAGGAGCTGCCCCCACCTCATACTTGTGCTGCCCTGACAGTCCCAGGGGAGCCCTACAACCTGACATCAGGAACCTGGACTGGTGAGTTTTCTTTCCCAGGGAAAAGAGCCGATGTTTGCGCTCCGAGTCCTGTGGCCCTGAGCCGGCAGCTGACCGCACAAATTCCGAACATTGAAGGATAAGTCCCAGACAGGAGCTGCCCCCACCTCATACCTGTGCTGTCCTGACAGTCCAAAAAGAGCTCTACAAACTGACATCAGGAACCTGGATGGTGAGTTTTCTTTCCCAGGGAAAAGAGCCGATGTTTGCGCTCTGAGTCCTGTGGCCCTGAGCCGCAGCTGACCGCACAAATTCCGAACATCGGAGGATAAGTCCCAGACAGGAGCTGCCCCCACCTCATACTTGTGCTGCCCTGACAGTCCCCGGAGAGCCCTACAAACTGACATCAGGAACCTGGACTGGTGAGTTTTCTTTCCCAGGGAAAATTGCCGATGTTTGTGCTCCGAGTCCTGTGGCCCTGAGCCGGCAGCTGAGTGCAAAAAGTCCGAACATCGAAGGATAAGTCCCAGACAGGAGCTGCCCCCACCTCATACTTGTGCTGCCCTGAGAGTTCAAAAAGAGCTCTACAAACTGACATCAGGAACCTGGACTGGTGAGTTTTCTTTCCCAGGGAAAAGAGCCGTTGTTTGCGCTCCGAGTCCTGTGGCCCTGAGCCGGCAGCTGACTGCAAAAAATCCGAACATCGAAGGATAAGTCCCAGACAGGAGCTGCCCACATCTCATACTTGTGCTGCCCTGAGAGTCCCAGGGGAGCCCTACAAACTGACATCAGGAACCTGGACTGGTGAGTTTTCTTTCCCAGGGAAAAGAGCCGATGTTTGCGCTCCGAGTCCTGTGGCCCTGAGCGGGCAGCTGACTGCAAAAAATCGGAGCATCGAAGGATAAGTCCCAGACAGGAGCTGCCCCCACCTCATACTTGTGCTGCCCTGAGAGTCCAAAAAGAGCCCTACAAACTGACATCAGGAACCTGGACTGGTGAGTTTTGTTTCCCAGGGAAAAGAGCCGATGTTTGCGCTCCGAGTCCTGTGGTCCGGAGCGGGCAGCTGAGTGCAAAAAATCCAAACATCGAAGGATAAGTCCCAGACAGGATCTGCCCCCACCTCATACTTGTGCTGCCCTGACAGTCCCAGGGGAGCCCTACAAACTGACATCAGGAACCTGGACTGGTGAGTTTTCTTTCCCAGGGAAAAGAGCCGATGTTTGTGCTCACAGTCCTGTGGCCCTGAGCCGGCAGCTGAGTGCAAAAAATCCGAACATCGAAGGATAAGTCCCAGACAGGAGCTGCCCCCACCTCATACTTGTGCTGCCCTGAGAGTCCCAGGGGAGCCCTACAAACTGACATCAGGAACCTGGACTGGTGAGTTTTCTTTCCCAGGGAAAAGAGCCAATGTTTGCGCTCCGAGTCCTGTGGTCCGGAGCGAGCAGCTGAGTACAAAAAATCCGAACATCGAAGGATAAGTCCCAGACAGGAGCTGCCCCAACCTCATACTTGTGCTGCCCTGAGAGTCCCAGGGGAGCCCTACAAACTGACATCAGGAACCTGGACTGGTGAGTTTTCTTTCCCAGGGAAAAGAGCCGATGTTTGCGCTCCGACTCCTGTGGCCCTGAGCCGGCAGCTGACCGCACAAATTCCGAACATTGAAGGATAAGTCCCAGACAGGAGCTGCCCCCACCTCATACTTGTGCTGCCCTGAGAGTTCAAAAAGAGCTCTACAAACTGACATCAGGAACCTGGACTGGTGAGTTTTCTTTCCCAGGGAAAAGAGCCGATGTTTGCGCTCCGAGTCCTGTGGCCCTGAGCCGGCAGCTGACTGCAAAAAATCCGAACATCGAAGGATAAGTCCCAGACAGGAGCTGCCCACATCTCATACTTGTGCTGCCCTGAGAGTCCCAGGGGAGCCCTACAAACTGACATCAGGAACCTGGACTGGTGAGTTTTCTTTCCCAGGGAAAAGAGCCGATGTTTGCGCTCCGAGTCCTGTGGCCCTGAGCGGGCCGCTGACTGCAAAAAATCAGAACATCGAAGGATAAGTCCCAGACAGGAGCTGCCCCCACCTCATACTTGTGCTGCCCTGAGAGTCCAAAAAGAGCCCTACAAACTGACATCAGGAACCTGGACTGGTGAGTTTTGTTTTCCAGGGAAAAGAGTAGATGTTTGCGCTCCGAGTCCTGTGGTCCGGAGCGGGCAGCTGAGTGCAAAAAATCCGAACATCGAAGGATAAGTCCCAGACAGGAGCTGCCCCAACCTCATACTTGTGCTGCCCTGACAGTCCCAGGGGAGCCCTACAAACTGACATCAGGAACCTGGACTGGTGAGTTTTCTTTCCCAGGGAAAAGAGCCGATGTTTGCGCTCCGACTCCTGTGGCCGTGAGCCGGCAGCTGACCGCACAAATTCCGAACATCGAAGGATAAGTCCCAGACAGGAGCTGCCACAACCTCATACTTGTGCTGCCCTGACAGTCCCAGGGGAGCCCTACAAACTGACATCAGGAACCTGGACTGGTGAGTTTTCTTTCCCAGGGAAAAGAGCCGATGTTTGCGCTCCGACTCCTGTGGCCCTGAGCCGGCAGCTGACCGCACAAATTCCGAACATCGAAGGATAAGTCCCAGACAGGAGCTGCCCCCTCCTCATACTTGTGTTGACCTGAGAGTCCAAAAAGAGCCCTAAAAACTGACATCAGGAACCTGGACTGGTGAGTTTTCTTTCCCAGGGAAAAGAGCCGATGTTTGCGCCCCGAGTCCTGTGGACGTGAGCCGGCAGCTGACCGCACAAATTCCGAACATCGAAGGATAAGTCCCAGAAAGGAGCTGCCCCCACCTCATACTTGTGCTGCCCTGAGAGTTCAAAATAAGCCCTACAAACTGACATCAGGAACCTGGACTGGTGAGTTTTCTTTCCCAGGGAAAAGAGCCGATGTTTGTGCTCAGAGTCCTGTGGCCCTGAGCCGGCAGCTGAGTGCAAAAAATCGGAGCATCGAAGGATAAGTCCCAGACAGGAGCTGCCCCCACCTCATACTTGTGCTGCCCTGACAGTCCCAGGGGAGCCCTACAAACTGACATCAGGAACCTGGACTGGTGTGTTTTCTGTCCCAGGGAAAAGAGCCGATGTTTGCGCTCCGACTCCTGTGGCCCTGAGCGGGCAGCTGACCGCACAAATTCCAAACATCGAAGGATAAGTCCCAGAAAGGAGCTGCCCCCACCTCATACTTGTGCTGCCCTGAGAGTTCAAAATAAGCCCTACAAACTGACATCAGGAACCTGGACTGGTGAGTTTTCTTTCCCAGGGAAAAGAGCCGATGTTTGCGTTCCGAGTCCTGTGGCCCTGAGCCGGCAGCTGACTGCAAAAAATCTGAACATCGAAGGATAAGTCCCAGACAGGAGCTGCCCCCTTGTCATACTTGTGCTGCCCTGAGAGTTCCAGGGGAGCCCTACAAACTGACATCAGGAACCTGGACTGCTGAGTTTTCTTTCCGAGGGAAAAGAGCCGATGTTTGTGCTCAGAGTCCTGTGGTCCGGAGCGGGCAGCAGAGTGCAAAAAATCCGAACATCGAAGGATAAGTCCCAGACAGGAGCTGCCCCCTCCTCATACTTGTGCTGCCCTGACAGTCCCAGGGGAGCCCTCCAAACTGACATCAGGAACCTGGACTGCTGAGTTTTCTTTCCGAGGGAAAAGAGCCGATGTTTGTGCTCAGAGTCCTGTGGTCCGGAGCGGGCAGCAGAGTTCAAAAAATCCGAACATCGAAGGATAAGTCCCAGACAGGAGCTGCCCCCACCTCATACCGGTGCTGCCGTGAGAATTCAAAAAGAGCTCTAAAAATGACATCAGGAACCTGGACTGGTGAGTTTTCTTTCCCAGGGAAAAGAGCCGATGTTTGCGCTCCGACTCCTGTGGCCCTGAGCGGGCAGCTGACTGCAAAAAATCGGAACATCGAAGGATAAGTCCCAGACAGGAGCTGCCCCCTCCTCATACTTGTGCTACCCTGAGAGTCCAAAAAGAGCTCTACAAACTGACATCAGGAACCTGGACTGGTGAGTTTTCTTTCCCAGGGAACAAGCCGATGTTTGCGCTCCCAGTCCTGAGGCCCTAAACCGGCAGCTGACTGCAAAATATCGGAACATTGAAGGATAACTCCCAGAAACGAGCTGCCCCCACCTCATACTTGTGCTGCCCTTAGAGTTCCAGGGGAGCCCTACAAACTGACATCAGGAACCTGGATTGGTGAGTTTTCTTTCCCAGGGAAAAGAGCCGATGTTTGCGCCCCGAGTCCTGTGGCCGTGAGCCGGCAGCTGACCGCACAAATTCCGAACATCGAAGGATAAGTCCCAGAAAGGAGCTGCCCCCACCTCATACTTGTGCTGCCCTGAGAGTTCAAAAAGAGCTCTACAAACTGACATCAGGAACCTGGACTGGTGAGTTTTCTTTCCCAGGGAAAAGAGCCGATGTTTGCGCTCCGAGTCCTGTGGCCCTGAGCCGGCAGCTGACTGCAAAAAATCCGAACATCGAAGGATAAGTCCCAGACAGGAGCTGCCCACATCTCATACTTGTGCTGCCCTGAGAGTCCCAGGGGAGCCCTACAAACTGACATCAGGAACCTGGACTGGTGAGTTTTCTTTCCCAGGGAAAAGAGCCGATGTTTGCGCTCCGAGTCCTGTGGCCCTGAGCGGGCCGCTGACTGCAAAAAATCAGAACATCGAAGGATAAGTCCCAGACAGGAGCTGCCCCCACCTCATACTTGTGCTGCCCTGAGAGTCCAAAAAGAGCCCTACAAACTGACATCAGGAACCTGGACTGGTGAGTTTTGTTTTCCAGGGAAAAGAGTAGATGTTTGCGCTCCGAGTCCTGTGGTCCGGAGCGGGCAGCTGAGTGCAAAAAATCCGAACATCGAAGGATAAATCCCAGACAGGAGCTGCCCCAACCTCATACTTGTGCTGCCCTGACAGTCCCAGGGGAGCCCTACAAACTGACATCAGGAACCTGGACTGGTGAGTTTTCTTTCCCAGGGAAAAGAGCCGATGTTTGCGCTCCGACTCCTGTGGCCGTGAGCCGGCAGCTGACCGCACAAATTCCGAACATCGAAGGATAAGTCCCAGACAGGAGCTGCCACAACCTCATACTTGTGCTGCCCTGACAGTCCCAGGGGAGCCCTACAAACTGACATCAGGAACCTGGACTGGTGAGTTTTCTTTCCCAGGGAAAAGAGCCGATGTTTGCGCTCCGACTCCTGTGGCCCTGAGCCGGCAGCTGACCGCACAAATTCCGAACATCGAAGGATAAGTCCCAGACAGGAGCTGCCCCCTCCTCATACTTGTGTTGACCTGAGAGTCCAAAAAGAGCCCTAAAAACTGACATCAGGAACCTGGACTGGTGAGTTTTCTTTCCCAGGGAAAAGAGCCGATGTTTGCGCCCCGAGTCCTGTGGACGTGAGCCGGCAGCTGACCGCACAAATTCCGAACATCGAAGGATAAGTCCCAGAAAGGAGCTGCCCCCACCTCATACTTGTGCTGCCCTGAGAGTTCAAAATAAGCCCTACAAACTGACATCAGGAACCTGGACTGGTGAGTTTTCTTTCCCAGGGAAAAGAGCCGATGTTTGTGCTCAGAGTCCTGTGGCCCTGAGCCGGCAGCTGAGTGCAAAAAATCGGAGCATCGAAGGATAAGTCCCAGACAGGAGCTGCCCCCACCTCATACTTGTGCTGCCCTGACAGTCCCAGGGGAGCCCTACAAACTGACATCAGGAACCTGGACTGGTGTGTTTTCTTTCCCAGGGAAAAGAGCCGATGTTTGCGCTCCGACTCCTGTGGCCCTGAGCGGGCAGCTGACCGCACAAATTCCAAACATCGAAGGATAAGTCCCAGAAAGGAGCTGCCCCCACCTCATACTTGTGCTGCCCTGAGAGTTCAAAATAAGCCCTACAAACTGACATCAGGAACCTGGACTGGTGAGTTTTCTTTCCCAGGGAAAAGAGCCGATGTTTGCGTTCCGAGTCCTGTGGCCCTGAGCCGGCAGCTGACTGCAAAAAATCTGAACATCGAAGGATAAGTCCCAGACAGGAGCTGCCCCCTTGTCATACTTGTGCTGCCCTGAGAGTTCCAGGGGAGCCCTACAAACTGACATCAGGAACCTGGACTGCTGAGTTTTCTTTCCGAGGGAAAAGAGCCGATGTTTGTGCTCAGAGTCCTGTGGTCCGGAGCGGGCAGCAGAGTGCAAAAAATCCGAACATCGAAGGATAAGTCCCAGACAGGAGCTGCCCCCTCCTCATACTTGTGCTGCCCTGACAGTCCCAGGGGAGCCCTCCAAACTGACATCAGGAACCTGGACTGCTGAGTTTTCTTTCCGAGGGAAAAGAGCCGATGTTTGTGCTCAGAGTCCTGTGGTCCGGAGCGGGCAGCAGAGTGCAAAAAATCCGAACATCGAAGGATAAGTCCCAGACAGGAGCTGCCCCCACCTCATACCGGTGCTGCCGTGAGAATTCAAAAAGAGCTCTAAAAATGACATCAGGAACCTGGACTGGTGAGTTTTCTTTCCCAGGGAAAAGAGCCGATGTTTGCGCTCCGAGTCCTGTGGCCCTGAGCGGGCAGCTGACTGCAAAAAATCGGAACATCGAAGGATAAGTCCCAGACAGGAGCTGCCCCCTCCTCATACTTGTGCTACCCTGAGAGTCCAAAAAGAGCTCTACAAACTGACATCAGGAACCTGGACTGGTGAGTTTTCTTTCCCAGGGAACAAGCCGATGTTTGCGCTCCGAGTCCTGAGGCCCTAAACCGGCAGCTGACTGCAAAATATCGGAACATTGAAGGATAACTCCCAGAAACGAGCTGCCCCCACCTCATACTTGTGCTGCCCTTAGAGTTCCAGGGGAGCCCTACAAACTGACATCAGGAACCTGGATTGGTGAGTTTTCTTTCCCAGGGAAAAGAGCCGATGTTTGCGCCCCGAGTCCTGTGGCCGTGAGCCGGCAGCTGACCGCACAAATTCCGAACATCGAAGGATAAGTCCCAGAAAGGAGCTGCCCCCACCTCATACTTGTGCTGCCCTGAGAGTTGAAAATAAGCCCTACAAACTGACATCAGGAACCTGGACTGGTGAGTTTTCTTTCCCAGGGAAAAGAGCCGATGTTTGCGCTCCGACTCCTGTGGCCCTGAGCGGGCAGCTGACCGCACAAATTCCAAACATCGAAGGATAAGTCCCAGACAGGATCTGCTCCCACCTCATACTTGTGCTGCCCTGACAGTCCTAGGGGAGCCCTACAAACTGACAACAGGAACCTGGACTGGTGAGTTTTCTTTCCCAGGGAAAAGAGCCGATGTTTGCGCTCCGACTCCTGTGGCCCTGAGCGGGCAGCTGACCGCACAAATTCCGAACATCGAAGGATAAGTCCCAGAAAGGAGCTGCCCCCACCTCATACTTGTGCTGCCCTGACAGTCCCAGGGGAGCCCTACAAACTGACATCAGGAACCTGGACTGGTGAGTTTTCTTTCCCAGGGAAAAGAGCCGATGTTTGCGCTCCGACTCCTGTGGCCCTGAGCCGGCAGCTGACCGCACAAATTCCGAACATCGAAGGATAAGTCCCAGACAGGAGCTGCCCCCACCTCATACCTGTGCTGTCCTGACAGTCCAAAAAGGGCTCTACAAACTGACATCAGGAACCTGGATGGTGAGTTTTCTTTCCCAGGGAAAAGAGCCGATGTTTGCGCTCCGAGTCCTGTGGCCCTGAGCCGCAGCTGACCGCACAAATTCCGAAAATCGGAGGATAAGTCCCAGAAAGGAGCTGCCCCCACCTCATACTTGTGCTGCCCTGACAGTCCCCGGAGAGCCCTACAAACTGACATCAGGAACCTGGACTGGTGAGTTTTCTTTCCCAGGGAAAAGAGCCGATGTTTGCGCTCTGAGTCCTGTGGCCCTGAGCCGGCAGCTGAGTGCAAAAAATCCAAACATCGAAGGATAAGTCCCAGACAGGAGCTGCCCCCACCTCATACTTGTGCTGCCCTGAGAGTTCAAAAAGAGCTCTACAAACTGACATCAGGAACCTGGACTGGTGAGTTTTCTTTCCCAGGGAAAAGAGCCGATGTTTGCGCTCCGAGTCCTGTGGCCCTGAGCCGGCAGCTGACTGCAAAAAATCCGAACATCGAAGGATAAGTCCTAGACAGGAGCTGCCCACATCTCATACTTGTGCTGCCCTGAGAGTCCCAGGGGAGCCCTACAAACTGACATCAGGAACCTGGACTGGTGAGTTTTCTTTCCCAGGGAAAAGAGCCGATGTTTGCGCTCCGAGTCCTGTGGCCCTGAGCGGGCAGCTGACTGCAAAAAATCGGATCATCGAAGGATAAGTCCCAGAAAGGAGCTGCCCCCACCTCATACTTGTGCTGCCCTGAGAGTCCAAAAAGAGCCCTACAAACTGACATCAGGAACCTGGACTGGTGAGTTTTGTTTTCCAGGGAAAAGAGCCGATGTTTGCGCTCCGAGTCCTGTGGTCCGGAGCGGGCAGCTGAGTGCAAAAAATCCGAACATCGAAGGATAAGTCCCAGACAGGATCTGCCCCCACCTCAAACTTGTGCTGCCCTGAGAGTCCCAGGGGAGCCCTACAAACTGACATCAGGAACCTGGACTGGTGAGTTTTCTTTCCCAGGGAAAAGAGCCGATGTTTGTGCTCAGAGTCCTGTGGCCCTGAGCGGGCAGCTGAGTGCAAAAAATCCGAACATCGAAGGATAAGTCCCAGACAGGAGCTGCCCCCACCTCATACTTTTGCTGCCCTGAGAGTCCCAGGGGAGCCCTACAAACTTACATCAGGAACCTGGACTGGTGAGTTTTCTTTCCCAGGGAAAAGAGCCAATGTTTGCGCTCCGAGTCCTGTGGTCCGGAGCGAGCAGCTGAGTGCAAAAAATCCGAACATCGAAGGATAAGTCCCAGACAGGAGCTGCCCCAACCTCATACTTGTGCTGCCCTGACAGTCCCAGGGGAGCCCTACAAACTGACATCAGGAACCTGGACTGGTGAGTTTTCTTTCTCAGGGAAAAGAGCCGATGTTTGCGCTCCGACTCCTGTGGTCGTGAGCCGGCAGCTGACCGCACAAATTCCGAACATCGAAGGATAAGTCCCAGACAGGAGCTGCCCCAACCTCATACTTGTGCTGCCCTGACAGTCCCAGGGGAGCCCTACAAACTGACATCAGGAACCTGGATGGTGAGTTTTCTTTCCCAGGGAAAAGAGCCGATGTTTGCGCTCCGACTCCTGTGGCCCTGAGCGGGCAGCTGACCGCACAAATTCCGAACATCGAAGGATAAGTCCCAGACAGGAGCTGCCCCCTCCTCATACTTGTGCTGACCTGAGAGTCCAAAAAGAGCCCTAAAAACTGACATCAGGAACCTGGACTGGTGAGTTTTCTTTCCCAGGGAAAAGAGCCGATGTTTGCGCCCCGAGTCCTGTGGCCGTGAGCCGGCAGCTGACCGCACAAATTCCGAACATCGAAGGATAAGTCCCAGAAAGGAGCTGCCCCCACCTCATACTTTTGTTGCCCTGAGAGTCCAAAAAGAGCTCTACAAACTGACATCCGGAACCTGGACTGGTGAGTTTTCTTTCCCAGGGAAAGGAGCCGATGTTTGTGCTCAGAGTCCTGTGGCCCTGAGCCGGTAGCTGAGTGCAAAAAATCCGAACATCGAAGGATAAGTCCCAGACAGGAGCTGCCCCCACCTCATACTTGTGCTGCCCTGAGAGTCCCAGGGGAGCCCTCCAAACTGACATCAGCAACCTGGACAGGTGAGTTTTCTTTTCCAGGGAAAAGAGCCGATGTTTGCGCTCCGAGTCCTGTGGCCCTGAGCCGGCAGCTGACTGCAAAAAATCTGAACATCGAAGGATAAGTCCCAGACAGGAGCTGCCCCCTCCTCATACTTGTGCTGCCCTGAGAGTTCCAGGGGAGCCCTACAAACTGACATCAGGAACCTGGACTGGTGAGTTTTCTTTCCGAGGGAAAAGAGCCGATGTTTGTGCTCAGAGTCCTGTGGTCCGGAGCGGGCAGCAGAGTGCAAAAACTCCGAACATCGAAGGATAAGTCCCAGACAGGAGCTGCCCCCACCTCATACTTGTGCTGCCCTGACAGTCGCCGGAGAGCCCTACAAACTGACATCAGGAACCTGGACTGGTGAGTTTTCTTTCCCAGGGAAAAGAGCCAATGTTTGTGCTCCGAGTCCTGTGGCCCTGAGCCGGCAGCTGAGTGCAAAAAGTCCGAACATCGAAGGATAAGTCCCAGACAGGAGCTGCCCCCACCTCATACTTGTGCTGCCCTGAGAGTTCAAAAAGAGCTCTACAAACTGACATCAGGAACCTGGACTGGTGAGTTTTCTTTCCCAGGGAAAAGAGCCGTTGTTTGCGCTCCGAGTCCTGTGGCCCTGAGCCGGCAGCTGACTGCAAAAAATCCGAACATCGAAGGATAAGTCCCAGACAGGAGCTGCCCACATCTCATACTTGTGCTGCCCTGAGAGTCCCAGGGGAGCCCTACAAACTGACATCAGGAACCTGGACTGGTGAGTTTTCTTTCCCAGGGAAAAGAGCCGATGTTTGCGCTCCGAGTCCTGTGGCCCTGAGCGGGCAGCTGACTGCAAAAAATCGGAGCATCGAAGAATAAGTCCCAGACAGGAGCTGCCCCCACCTCATACTTGTGCTGCCCTGAGAGTCCAAAAAGAGCCCTACAAACTGACATCAGGAACCTGGAGTGGTGAGTTTTGTTTCCCAGGGAAAAGAGCCGATGTTTGCGCTCCGAGTCCTGTGGTCCGGAGCGGGCAGCTGAGTGCAAAAAATCCAAACATCGAAGGATAAGTCCCAGACAGGATCCGCCCCCACCTCATACTTGTGCTGCCCTGACAGTCCCAGGGGAGCCCTACAAACTGACATCAGGAACCTGGACTGGTGAGTTTTCTTTCCCAGGGAAAAGAGCCGATGTTTGTGCTCACAGTCCTGTGGCCCTGAGCCGGCAGCTGAGTGCAAAAAATCCGAACATCGAAGGATAAGTCCCAGACAGGAGCTGCCCCCACCTCATACTTGTGCTGCCCTGAGAGTCCCAGGGGAGCCCTACAAACTGACATCAGGAACCTGGACTGGTGAGTTTTCTTTCCCAGGGAAAAGAGCCAATGTTTGCGCTCCGAGTCCTGTGGTCCGGAGCGAGCAGCTGAGTACAAAAAATCCGAACATCGAAGGATAAGTCCCAGACAGGAGCTGCCCCAACCTCATACTTGTGCTGCCCTGACAGTCCCAGGGGAGCCCTACAAACTGACATCAGGAACCTGGACTGGTGAGTTTTCTTTCCCAGGGAAAAGAGCCGATGTTTGCGCTCCGACTCCTGTGGCCCTGAGCCGGCAGCTGACCGCACAAATTCCGAACATTGAAGGATAAGTCCCAGACAGGAGCTGCCCCCACCTCATACTTGTGCTGCCCTGAGAGTTCAAAAAGAGCTCTACAAACTGACATCAGGAACCTGGACTGGTGAGTTTTCTTTCCCAGGGAAAAGAGCCGATGTTTGCGCTCCGAGTCCTGTGGCCCTGAGCCGGCAGCTGACTGCAAAAAATCCGAACATCGAAGGATAAGTCCCAGACAGGAGCTGCCCACATCTCATACTTGTGCTGCCCTGAGAGTCCCAGGGGAGCCCTACAAACTGACATCAGGAACCAGGACTGGTGAGTTTTCTTTCCCAGGGAAAAGAGCCGATGTTTGCGCTCCGAGTCCTGTGGCCCTGAGCGGGCAGCTGACTGCAAAAAATCGGAACATCGAAGGATAAGTCCCAGACAGGAGCTGCCCCCACCTCATACTTGTGCTGCCCTGACAGTCCCAGGGGAGCCCTACAAACTGACATCAGGAACCTGGACTGGTGTGTTTTCTTTCCCAGGGAAAAGAGCCGATGTTTGCGCTCCGACTCCTGTGGCCCTGAGCGGGCAGCTGACCGCACAAATTCCAAACATCGAAGGATAAGTTGCAGACAGGATCTGCTCCCACCTCATACTTGTGCTGCCCTGACAGTCCTAGGGGAGCCCTACAAACTGACAACAGGAACCTGGACTGGTGAGTTTTCTTTCCCAGGGAAAAGAGCCGATGTTTGCGCTCCGACTCCTGTGGCCCTGAGCGGGCAGCTGACCGCACAAATTCCGAACATCGAAGGATAAGTCCCAGAAAGGAGCTGCCCCCACCTCATACTTGTGCTGCCCTGAGAGTCCCAGGGGAGCCCTACAACCTGACATCAGGAACCTGGACTGGTGAGTTTTCTTTCCCAGGGAAAGGAGCCGATGTTTGCGCTCCGAGTCCTGTGGCCCTGAGCCGGCAGCTGACCGCACAAATTCCGAACATTGAAGGATAAGTCCCAGACAGGAGCTGCCCCCACCTCATACTTGTGCTGTCCTGACAGTCCAAAAAGAGCTCTACAAACTGACATCAGGAACCTGGATGGTGAGTTTTCTTTCCCAGGGAAAAGAGCCGATGTTTGCGCTCCGAGTCCTGTGGCCCTGAGCCGCAGCTGACCGCACAAATTCCGAACGTCGGAGGATAAGTCCCAGACAGGAGCTGCCCCCACCTCATACTTGTGCTGCCCTGACAGTCCCCGGAGAGCCCTACAAACTGACATCAGGAACCTGGACTGGTGAGTTTTCTTTCCCAGGGAAAAGAGCCAATGTTTGTGCTCCGAGTCCTGTGGCCCTGAGCCGGCAGCTGAGTGCAAAAAGTCTGAACATCGAAGGATAAGTCCCAGACAGGAGCTGCCCCCACCTCATACTTGTGCTGCCCTGAGAGTCCCAGGGGAGCCCTACAAACTGACATCAGGAACCTGGACTGGTGAGTTTTCTTTCCCAGGGAAAAGAGCCGATGTTTGCGCTCCGAGTCCTGTGGCCCTGAGCCGGCAGCTGAGTGCAAAAAATCCGAACATCGAAGGATAAGTCCCAGACAGGAGCTGCCCACATCTCATACTTGTGCTGCCCTGAGAGTCCCAGGGGAGCCCTACAAACTGACATCAGGAACCTGGACTGGTGAGTTTTCTTTCCCAGGGAAAAGAGCCGATGTTTGCGCTCCGAGTCCTGTGGCCCTGAGCCGGCAGCTGACTGCAAAAAATCCGAACATCGAAGGATAAGTCCCAGACAGGAGCTGCCCCCACCTCATACTTGTGCTGCCCTGAGAGTCCCAGGGGAGCCCTCAAAACTGACATCAGCAACCTGGACTGGTGAGTTTTCTTTTCCAGGGAAAAGAGCCGATGTTTGCGCTCCGAATCCTGTGGCCCTGAGCCGGCAGCTGACTGCAAAAAATCTGAACATCGAAGGATAAGTCCCAGACAGGAGCTGCCCCCTCCTCATACTTGTGCTGCCCTGAGAGTTCCAGGGGAGCCCTACAAACTGACATCAGGAACCTGGACTGCTGAGTTTTCTTTTCGAGGGAAAAGAGCCGATGTTTGTACTCAGAGTCCTGTGGTCCGGAGCGGGCAGCTGACCGCACAAATTCCGAACATCGAAGGATAAGTCCCAGACAGGAGCTGCCCCCACCTCTAACTTGTGCTGCCCTGACAGTCCCAGGGGAGCCCTACAAACTTACATCAGGAACCTGGACTGGTGAGTTTTCTTTCCCAGGGAAAAGAGCCGATGTTTGCGCTCCGAGTCCTGTGGCCCTGAGCCGGCAGCTGAATGCAAAAAGTCCGAACATCGAAGGATAACTCCCAGAAACGAGCTGCCCCCACCTCATACTTGTGCTGCCCTTAGAGTTCCAGGGGAGCCCTACAAACTGACATCAGGAACCTGGACTGGTGAGTTTTCTTTCCCAGGGAAAAGAGCCGATGTTTGCGCCCCGAGTCCTGTGGCCGTGAGCCGGCAGCTGACCGCACAAATTCCGAACATCGAAGGATAAGTCCCAGAAAGGAGCTGCCCCCACCTCATACTTGTGCTGCCCTGAGAGTTCAAAATAATCCCTACAAACTGCCATCAGGAACCTGGACTGGTGAGTTTTCTTTCCCAGGGAAAAGAGCCGATGTTTGCGCTCCGACTCCTGTGGCCCTGAGCGGGCAGCTGACCGCACAAATTCCAAACATCGAAGGATAAGTCCCAGACAGGATCTGCTCCCACCTCATACTTGTGCTGCCCTGACAGTCCTAGGGGAGCCCTACAAACTGACAACAGGAACCTGGACTGGTGAGTTTTCTTTCCCAGGGAAAAGAGCCAATGTTTGCGCTCCGACTCCTGTGGCCCTGAGCGGGCAGCTGACTGCACAAATTCCGAACATCGAAGGATAAGTCCCAGAAAGGAGCTGCCCCCACCTCATACTTGTGCTGCCCTGACAGTCCCAGGGGAGCCCTACAACCTGACATCAGGAACCTGGACTGGTGAGTTTTCTTTCCCAGGGAAAAGAGCCGATGTTTGCGCTCCGAGTCCTGTGGCCCTGAGCCGGCAGCTGACCGCACAAATTCCGAACATTGAAGGATAAGTCCCAGACAGGAGCTGCCCCCACCTCATACCTGTGCTGTCCTGACAGTCCAAAAAGAGCTCTACAAACTGACATCAGGAACCTGGATGGTGAGTTTTCTTTCCCAGGGAAAAGAGCCGATGTTTGCGCTCTGAGTCCTGTGGCCCTGAGCCGCAGCTGACCGCACAAATTCCGAACATCGGAGGATAAGTCCCAGACAGGAGCTGCCCCCACCTCATACTTGTGCTGCCCTGACAGTCCCCGGAGAGCCCTACAAACTGACATCAGGAACCTGGACTGGTGAGTTTTCTTTCCCAGGGAAAATTGCCGATGTTTGTGCTCCGAGTCCTGTGGCCCTGAGCCGGCAGCTGAGTGCAAAAAGTCCGAACATCGAAGGATAAGTCCCAGACAGGAGCTGCCCCCACCTCATACTTGTGCTGCCCTGAGAGTTCAAAAAGAGCTCTACAAACTGACATCAGGAACCTGGACTGGTGAGTTTTCTTTCCCAGGGAAAAGAGCCGTTGTTTGCGCTCCGAGTCCTGTGGCCCTGAGCCGGCAGCTGACTGCAAAAAATCCGAACATCGAAGGATAAGTCCCAGACAGGAGCTGCCCACATCTCATACTTGTGCTGCCCTGAGAGTCCCAGGGGAGCCCTACAAACTGACATCAGGAACCTGAACTGGTGAGTTTTCTTTCCCAGGGAAAAGAGCCGATGTTTGCGCTCCGAGTCCTGTGGCCCTGAGCGGGCAGCTGACTGCAAAAAATCGGAGCATCGAAGGATAAGTCCCAGACAGGAGCTGCCCCCACCTCATACTTGTGCTGCCCTGAGAGTCCAAAAAGAGCCCTACAAACTGACATCAGGAACCTGGACTGGTGAGTTTTGTTTCCCAGGGAAAAGAGCCGATGTTTGCGCTCCGAGTCCTGTGGTCCGGAGCGGGCAGCTGAGTGCAAAAAATCCAAACATCGAAGGATAAGTCCCAGACAGGATCTGCCCCCACCTCATACTTGTGCTGCCCTGACAGTCCCAGGGGAGCCCTACAAACTGACATCAGGAACCTGGACTGGTGAGTTTTCTTTCCCAGGGAAAAGAGCCGATGTTTGTGCTCACAGTCCTGTGGCCCTGAGCCGGCAGCTGAGTGCAAAAAATCCGAACATCGAAGGACAGGTCCCAGACAGGAGCTGCCCCCACCTCATACTTGTGCTGCCCTGAGAGTCCCAGGGGAGCCCTACAAGCTGACATCAGGAACCTGGACTGGTGAGTTTTCTTTCCCAGGGAAAAGAGCCAATGTTTGCGCTCCGAGTCCTGTGGTCCGGAGCGAGCAGCTGAGTACAAAAAATCCGAACATCGAAGGATAAGTCCCAGACAGGAGCTGCCCCAACCTCATACTTGTGCTGCCCTGAGAGTCCCAGGGGAGCCCTACAAACTGACATCAGGAACCTGGACTGGTGAGTTTTCTTTCCCAGGGAAAAGAGCCGATGTTTGCGCTCCGACTCCTGTGGCCCTGAGCCGGCAGCTGACCGCACAAATTCCGAACATTGAAGGATAAGTCCCAGACAGGAGCTGCCCCCACCTCATACTTGTGCTGCCCTGAGAGTTCAAAAAGAGCTCTACAAACTGACATCAGGAACCTGGACTGGTGAGTTTTCTTTCCCAGGGAAAAGAGCCGATGTTTGCGCTCCGAGTCCTGTGGCCCTGAGCCGGCAGCTGACTGCAAAAAATCCGAACATCGAAGGATAAGTCCCAGACAGGAGCTGCCCACATCTCATACTTGTGCTGCCCTGAGAGTCCCAGGGGAGCCCTACAAACTGACATCAGGAACCAGGACTGGTGAGTTTTCTTTCCCAGGGAAAAGAGCCGATGTTTGCGCTCCGAGTCCTGTGGCCCTGAGCGGGCAGCTGACTGCAAAAAATCGGAACATCGAAGGATAAGTCCCAGACAGGAGCTGCCCCCACCTCATACTTGTGCTGCCCTGAGAGTCCAAAAAGAGCCCTACAAACTGACATCAGGAACCTGGACTGGTGAGTTTTGTTTTCCAGGGAAAAGAGCCGATGTTTGCGCTCCGAGTCCTGTGGTCCGGAGCGGGCAGCTGAGTGTAAAAATCCGAACATCGAAGGATAAGTCCCAGACAGGATCTGCCCCCACCTCAAACTTGTGCTGCCCTGAGAGTCTCAGGGGAGCCCTACAAACTGACATCAGGAACCTGGACTGGTGAGTTTTCTTTCCCAGGGAAAAGAGCCGATGTTTGTGCTCAGAGTCCTGTGGCCCTGAGCGGGCAGCTGACCGCACAAATTCCGAACATCGAAGGATAAGTCCCAGACAGGAGCTGCCCCCACCTCTAACTTGTGCTGCCCTGAGAGTCCCAGGGGAGCCCTACAAACTGACATCAGGAACCTGGACTGGTGAGTTTTCTTTCCCAGGGAAAAGAGCCAATGTTTGCGCTCCGAGTCCTGTGGTCCGGAGCGAGCAGCTGAGTGCAAAAAATCCGAACATCGAAGGATAAGTCCCAGACAGGAGCTGCCCCAACCTCATACTTGTGCTGCCCTGACAGTCCCAGGGGAGCCCTACAAACTGACATCAGGAACCTGGACTGGTGAGTTTTCTTTCCCAGGGAAAAGAGCCAATGTTTGCGCTCCGAGTCCTGTGGTCCGGAGCGAAGAGCTGAGTGCAAAAAATCCGAACATCGAAGGATAAGTCCCAGACAGGAGCTGCCCCCACCTCATACTTGTGCTGCCCTGACAGTCCCAGGGGAGCCCTACAAACTGACATCAGGAACCTGGACTGGTGAGTTTTGTTTCCCAGGGAAAAGAGCCGATGTTTGCGCTCCGAGTCCTGTGGTCCGGAGCGGGCAGCTGAGTGCAAAAAATCCAAACATCGAAGGATAAGTCCCAGACAGGAGCTGCCCCCACCTCATACTTGTGCTGCCCTGACAGTCCCAGGGGAGCCCTACAAACTGACATCAGGAACCTGGACTGGTGAGTTTTCTTTCCCAGGGAAAAGAGCCAATGTTTGCGCTCCGAGTCCTGTGGTCCGGAGCGAGCAGCTGAGTACAAAAAATCCGAACATCGAAGGATAAGTCCCAGACAGGAGCTGCCCCAACCTCATACTTGTGCTGCCCTGACAGTCCCAGGGGAGCCCTACAAACTGACATCAGGAACCTGGACTGGTGAGTTTTCTTTCCCAGGGAAAAGAGCCGATGTTTGCGCTCCGACTCCTGTGGCCCTGAGCCGGCAGCTGACCGCACAAATTCCGAACATTGAAGGATAAGTCCCAGACAGGAGCTGCCCCCACCTCATACTTGTGCTGCCCTGAGAGTTCAAAAAGAGCTCTACAAACTGACATCAGGAACCTGGACTGGTGAGTTTTCTTTCCCAGGGAAAAGAGCCGATGTTTGCGCTCCGAGTCCTGTGGCCCTGAGCCGGCAGCTGACTGCAAAAAATCCGAACATCGAAGGATAAGTCCCAGACAGGAGCTGCCCACATCTCATACTTGTGCTGCCCTGAGAGTCCCAGGGGAGCCCTACAAACTGACATCAGGAACCAGGACTGGTGAGTTTTCTTTCCCAGGGAAAAGAGCCGATGTTTGCGCTCCGAGTCCTGTGGCCCTGAGCGGGCAGCTGACTGCAAAAAATCGGAACATCGAAGGATAAGTCCCAGACAGGAGCTGCCCCCACCTCATACTTGTGCTGCCCTGACAGTCCCAGGGGAGCCCTACAAACTGACATCAGGAACCTGGACTGGTGTGTTTTCTTTCCCAGGGAAAAGAGCCGATGTTTGCGCTCCGACTCCTGTGGCCCTGAGCGGGCAGCTGACCGCACAAATTCCAAACATCGAAGGATAAGTTGCAGACAGGATCTGCTCCCACCTCATACTTGTGCTGCCCTGACAGTCCTAGGGGAGCCCTACAAACTGACAACAGGAACCTGGACTGGTGAGTTTTCTTTCCCAGGGAAAAGAGCCGATGTTTGCGCTCCGACTCCTGTGGCCCTGAGCGGGCAGCTGACCGCACAAATTCCGAACATCGAAGGATAAGTCCCAGAAAGGAGCTGCCCCCACCTCATACTTGTGCTGCCCTGAGAGTCCCAGGGGAGCCCTACAACCTGACATCAGGAACCTGGACTGGTGAGTTTTCTTTCCCAGGGAAAGGAGCCGATGTTTGCGCTCCGAGTCCTGTGGCCCTGAGCCGGCAGCTGACCGCACAAATTCCGAACATTGAAGGATAAGTCCCAGACAGGAGCTGCCCCCACCTCATACTTGTGCTGTCCTGACAGTCCAAAAAGAGCTCTACAAACTGACATCAGGAACCTGGATGGTGAGTTTTCTTTCCCAGGGAAAAGAGCCGATGTTTGCGCTCCGAGTCCTGTGGCCCTGAGCCGCAGCTGACCGCACAAATTCCGAACGTCGGAGGATAAGTCCCAGACAGGAGCTGCCCCCACCTCATACTTGTGCTGCCCTGACAGTCCCCGGAGAGCCCTACAAACTGACATCAGGAACCTGGACTGGTGAGTTTTCTTTCCCAGGGAAAAGAGCCAATGTTTGTGCTCCGAGTCCTGTGGCCCTGAGCCGGCAGCTGAGTGCAAAAAGTCTGAACATCGAAGGATAAGTCCCAGACAGGAGCTGCCCCCACCTCATACTTGTGCTGCCCTGAGAGTCCCAGGGGAGCCCTACAAACTGACATCAGGAACCTGGACTGGTGAGTTTTCTTTCCCAGGGAAAAGAGCCGATGTTTGCGCTCCGAGTCCTGTGGCCCTGAGCCGGCAGCTGAGTGCAAAAAATCCGAACATCGAAGGATAAGTCCCAGACAGGAGCTGCCCACATCTCATACTTGTGCTGCCCTGAGAGTCCCAGGGGAGCCCTACAAACTGACATCAGGAACCTGGACTGGTGAGTTTTCTTTCCCAGGGAAAAGAGCCGATGTTTGCGCTCCGAGTCCTGTGGCCCTGAGCCGGCAGCTGACTGCAAAAAATCCGAACATCGAAGGATAAGTCCCAGACAGGAGCTGCCCCCACCTCATACTTGTGCTGCCCTGAGAGTCCCAGGGGAGCCCTCAAAACTGACATCAGCAACCTGGACTGGTGAGTTTTCTTTTCCAGGGAAAAGAGCCGATGTTTGCGCTCCGAATCCTGTGGCCCTGAGCCGGCAGCTGACTGCAAAAAATCTGAACATCGAAGGATAAGTCCCAGACAGGAGCTGCCCCCTCCTCATACTTGTGCTGCCCTGAGAGTTCCAGGGGAGCCCTACAAACTGACATCAGGAACCTGGACTGCTGAGTTTTCTTTTCGAGGGAAAAGAGCCGATGTTTGTACTCAGAGTCCTGTGGTCCGGAGCGGGCAGCTGACCGCACAAATTCCGAACATCGAAGGATAAGTCCCAGACAGGAGCTGCCCCCACCTCTAACTTGTGCTGCCCTGACAGTCCCAGGGGAGCCCTACAAACTTACATCAGGAACCTGGACTGGTGAGTTTTCTTTCCCAGGGAAAAGAGCCGATGTTTGCGCTCCGAGTCCTGTGGCCCTGAGCCGGCAGCTGAATGCAAAAAGTCCGAACATCGAAGGATAACTCCCAGAAACGAGCTGCCCCCACCTCATACTTGTGCTGCCCTTAGAGTTCCAGGGGAGCCCTACAAACTGACATCAGGAACCTGGACTGGTGAGTTTTCTTTCCCAGGGAAAAGAGCCGATGTTTGCGCCCCGAGTCCTGTGGCCGTGAGCCGGCAGCTGACCGCACAAATTCCGAACATCGAAGGATAAGTCCCAGAAAGGAGCTGCCCCCACCTCATACTTGTGCTGCCCTGAGAGTTCAAAATAATCCCTACAAACTGCCATCAGGAACCTGGACTGGTGAGTTTTCTTTCCCAGGGAAAAGAGCCGATGTTTGCGCTCCGACTCCTGTGGCCCTGAGCGGGCAGCTGACCGCACAAATTCCAAACATCGAAGGATAAGTCCCAGACAGGATCTGCTCCCACCTCATACTTGTGCTGCCCTGACAGTCCTAGGGGAGCCCTACAAACTGACAACAGGAACCTGGACTGGTGAGTTTTCTTTCCCAGGGAAAAGAGCCAATGTTTGCGCTCCGACTCCTGTGGCCCTGAGCGGGCAGCTGACTGCACAAATTCCGAACATCGAAGGATAAGTCCCAGAAAGGAGCTGCCCCCACCTCATACTTGTGCTGCCCTGACAGTCCCAGGGGAGCCCTACAACCTGACATCAGGAACCTGGACTGGTGAGTTTTCTTTCCCAGGGAAAAGAGCCGATGTTTGCGCTCCGAGTCCTGTGGCCCTGAGCCGGCAGCTGACCGCACAAATTCCGAACATTGAAGGATAAGTCCCAGACAGGAGCTGCCCCCACCTCATACCTGTGCTGTCCTGACAGTCCAAAAAGAGCTCTACAAACTGACATCAGGAACCTGGATGGTGAGTTTTCTTTCCCAGGGAAAAGAGCCGATGTTTGCGCTCTGAGTCCTGTGGCCCTGAGCCGCAGCTGACCGCACAAATTCCGAACATCGGAGGATAAGTCCCAGACAGGAGCTGCCCCCACCTCATACTTGTGCTGCCCTGACAGTCCCCGGAGAGCCCTACAAACTGACATCAGGAACCTGGACTGGTGAGTTTTCTTTCCCAGGGAAAATTGCCGATGTTTGTGCTCCGAGTCCTGTGGCCCTGAGCCGGCAGCTGAGTGCAAAAAGTCCGAACATCGAAGGATAAGTCCCAGACAGGAGCTGCCCCCACCTCATACTTGTGCTGCCCTGAGAGTTCAAAAAGAGCTCTACAAACTGACATCAGGAACCTGGACTGGTGAGTTTTCTTTCCCAGGGAAAAGAGCCGTTGTTTGCGCTCCGAGTCCTGTGGCCCTGAGCCGGCAGCTGACTGCAAAAAATCCGAACATCGAAGGATAAGTCCCAGACAGGAGCTGCCCACATCTCATACTTGTGCTGCCCTGAGAGTCCCAGGGGAGCCCTACAAACTGACATCAGGAACCTGAACTGGTGAGTTTTCTTTCCCAGGGAAAAGAGCCGATGTTTGCGCTCCGAGTCCTGTGGCCCTGAGCGGGCAGCTGACTGCAAAAAATCGGAGCATCGAAGGATAAGTCCCAGACAGGAGCTGCCCCCACATCATACTTGTGCTGCCCTGAGAGTCCAAAAAGAGCCCTACAAACTGACATCAGGAACCTGGACTGGTGAGTTTTGTTTCCCAGGGAAAAGAGCCGATGTTTGCGCTCCGAGTCCTGTGGTCCGGAGCGGGCAGCTGAGTGCAAAAAATCCAAACATCGAAGGATAAGTCCCAGACAGGA
This sequence comes from Taeniopygia guttata, assembly GCF_048771995.1. Lineage (NCBI taxonomy): Eukaryota > Metazoa > Chordata > Aves > Passeriformes > Estrildidae > Taeniopygia > Taeniopygia guttata. The sequence goes on along the minus strand of NC_133063.1, from coordinate 384,020 downwards.
TCTGCCCCCACCTCATACTTGTGCTGCCCTGACAGTCCCAGGGGAGCCCTACAAACTGACATCAGGAACCTGGACTGGTGAGTTTTCTTTCCCAGGGAAAAGAGCCGATGTTTGTGCTCACAGTCCTGTGGCCCTGAGCCGGCAGCTGAGTGCAAAAAATCCGAACATCGAAGGACAGGTCCCAGACAGGAGCTGCCCCCACCTCATACTTGTGCTGCCCTGAGAGTCCCAGGGGAGCCCTACAAGCTGACATCAGGAACCTGGACTGGTGAGTTTTCTTTCCCAGGGAAAAGAGCCAATGTTTGCGCTCCGAGTCCTGTGGTCCGGAGCGAGCAGCTGAGTACAAAAAATCCGAACATCGAAGGATAAGTCCCAGACAGGAGCTGCCCCAACCTCATACTTGTGCTGCCCTGAGAGTCCCAGGGGAGCCCTACAAACTGACATCAGGAACCTGGACTGGTGAGTTTTCTTTCCCAGGGAAAAGAGCCGATGTTTGCGCTCCGACTCCTGTGGCCCTGAGCCGGCAGCTGACCGCACAAATTCCGAACATTGAAGGATAAGTCCCAGACAGGAGCTGCCCCCACCTCATACTTGTGCTGCCCTGAGAGTTCAAAAAGAGCTCTACAAACTGACATCAGGAACCTGGACTGGTGAGTTTTCTTTCCCAGGGAAAAGAGCCGATGTTTGCGCTCCGAGTCCTGTGGCCCTGAGCCGGCAGCTGACTGCAAAAAATCCGAACATCGAAGGATAAGTCCCAGACAGGAGCTGCCCACATCTCATACTTGTGCTGCCCTGAGAGTCCCAGGGGAGCCCTACAAACTGACATCAGGAACCAGGACTGGTGAGTTTTCTTTCCCAGGGAAAAGAGCCGATGTTTGCGCTCCGAGTCCTGTGGCCCTGAGCGGGCAGCTGACTGCAAAAAATCGGAACATCGAAGGATAAGTCCCAGACAGGAGCTGCCCCCACCTCATACTTGTGCTGCCCTGAGAGTCCAAAAAGAGCCCTACAAACTGACATCAGGAACCTGGACTGGTGAGTTTTGTTTTCCAGGGAAAAGAGCCGATGTTTGCGCTCCGAGTCCTGTGGTCCGGAGCGGGCAGCTGAGTGTAAAAATCCGAACATCGAAGGATAAGTCCCAGACAGGATCTGCCCCCACCTCAAACTTGTGCTGCCCTGAGAGTCTCAGGGGAGCCCTACAAACTGACATCAGGAACCTGGACTGGTGAGTTTTCTTTCCCAGGGAAAAGAGCCGATGTTTGTGCTCAGAGTCCTGTGGCCCTGAGCGGGCAGCTGACCGCACAAATTCCGAACATCGAAGGATAAGTCCCAGACAGGAGCTGCCCCCACCTCTAACTTGTGCTGCCCTGAGAGTCCCAGGGGAGCCCTACAAACTGACATCAGGAACCTGGACTGGTGAGTTTTCTTTCCCAGGGAAAAGAGCCAATGTTTGCGCTCCGAGTCCTGTGGTCCGGAGCGAGCAGCTGAGTGCAAAAAATCCGAACATCGAAGGATAAGTCCCAGACAGGAGCTGCCCCAACCTCATACTTGTGCTGCCCTGACAGTCCCAGGGGAGCCCTACAAACTGACATCAGGAACCTGGACTGGTGAGTTTTCTTTCCCAGGGAAAAGAGCCAATGTTTGCGCTCCGAGTCCTGCGGTCCGGAGCGAAGAGCTGAGTGCAAAAAATCCGAACATCGAAGGATAAGTCCCAGACAGGAGCTGCCCCCACCTCATACTTGTGCTGCCCTGACAGTCCCAGGGGAGCCCTACAAACTGACATCAGGAACCTGGACTGGTGAGTTTTGTTTCCCAGGGAAAAGAGCCGATGTTTGCGCTCCGAGTCCTGTGGTCCGGAGCGGGCAGCTGAGTGCAAAAAATCCAAACATCGAAGGATAAGTCCCAGACAGGAGCTGCCCCCACCTCATACTTGTGCTGCCCTGACAGTCCCAGGGGAGCCCTACAAACTGACATCAGGAACCTGGACTGGTGAGTTTTCTTTCCCAGGGAAAAGAGCCGATGTTTGTGCTCACAGTCCTGTGGCCCTGAGCCGGCAGCTGAGTGCAAAAAATCCGAACATCGAAGGATAAGTCCCAGACAGAAGCTGCCCCCACCTCATACTTGTGCTGCCCTGAGAGTCCCAGGGGAGCCCTACAAACTGACATCAGGAACCTGGACTGGTGAGTTTTCTTTCCCAGGGAAAAGAGCCGATGTTTGCGCTCCGACTCCTGTGGCCCTGAGCCGGCAGCTGACCGCACAAATTCCGAACATCGAAGGATAAGTCCCAGACAGGAGCTGCCCCCTCCTCATACTTGTGCTGACCTGAGAGTCCAAAAAGAGCCCTAAAAACTGACATCAGGAACCTGGACTGGTGAGTTTTCTTTCCCAGGGAAAAGAGCCGATGTTTGCGCCCCGAGTCCTGTGGCCGTGAGCCGGCAGCTGACCGCACAAATTCCGAACATCGAAGGATAAGTCCCAGAAAGGAGCTGCCCCCACCTCATACTTTTGTTGCCCTGAGAGTCCAAAAAGAGCTCTACAAACTGACATCCGGAACCAGGACTGGTGAGTTTTCTTTCCCAGGGAAAAGAGCCGATGTTTGCGCTCCGAGTCCTGTGGCCCTGAGCCGGCAGCTGACTGCAAAAAATCCGAACATCGAAGGATAAGTCCCAGACAGGAGCTGCCCCCACCTCATACTTGTGCTGCCCTGAGAGTCCCAGGGGAGCCCTCAAAACTGACATCAGCAACCTGGACTGGTGAGTTTTCTTTTCCAGGGAAAAGAGCCGATGTTTGCGCTCCGAATCCTGTGGCCCTGAGCCGGCAGCTGACTGCAAAAAATCTGAACATCGAAGGATAAGTCCCAGACAGGAGCTGCCCCCTCCTCATACTTGTGCTGCCCTGAGAGTTCCAGGGGAGCCCTACAAACTGACATCAGGAACCTGGACTGCTGAGTTTTCTTTTCGAGGGAAAAGAGCCGATGTTTGTACTCAGAGTCCTGTGGTCCGGAGCGGGCAGCAGAGTGCAAAAAATCCGAACATCGAAGGATAAGTCCCAGACAGGAGCTGCCCCCACCTCATACTTGTGCTGCCCTGACAGTCCCAGGGGAGCCCTACAAACTGACATCAGGAACCTGGACTGGTGAGTTTTCTTTCCCAGGGAAAAGAGCCGATGTTTGCGCTCCGAGTCCTGTGGCCCTGAGCCGGCAGCTGAATGCAAAAAGTCCGAACATCGAAGGATAACTCCCAGAAACGAGCTGCCCCCACCTCATACTTGTGCTGCCCTTAGAGTTCCAGGGGAGCCCTACAAACTGACATCAGGAACCTGGACTGGTGAGTTTTCTTTCCCAGGGAAAAGAGCCGATGTTTGCGCCCCGAGTCCTGTGGCCGTGAGCCGGCAGCTGACCGCACAAATTCCGAACATCGAAGGATAAGTCCCAGAAAGGAGCTGCCCCCACCTCATACTTGTGCTGCCCTGAGAGTTCAAAATAAGCCCTACAAACTGACATCAGGAACCTGGACTGGTGAGTTTTCTTTCCCAGGGAAAAGAGCCGATGTTTGTGCTCAGAGTCCTGTGGCCCTGAGCCGGCAGCTGAGTGCAAAAAATCCGAACATCGAAGGATAAGTCCCAGACAGGAGCTGCCCCCACCTCATTCTTGTGCTGCCCTGACAGTCCCGGGGGAGCCCTACAAACTGACATCAGGAACCTGGACTGGTGTGTTTTCTTTCCCAGGGAAAAGAGCCGATGTTTGCGCTCCGACTCCTGTGGCCCTGAGCGGGCAGCTGACCGCACAAATTCCAAACATCGAAGGATAAGTCCCAGAAAGGAGCTGCCCCCACCTCATACTTGTGCTGCCCTGACAGTCCCAGGGGAGCCCTACAACCTGACATCAGGAACCTGGACTGGTGAGTTTTCTTTCCCAGGGAAAAGAGCCGATGTTTGCGCTCCGAGTCCTGTGGCCCTGAGCCGGCAGCTGACCGCACAAATTCCGAACATTGAAGGATAAGTCCCAGACAGGAGCTGCCCCCACCTCATACCTGTGCTGTCCTGACAGTCCAAAAAGAGCTCTACAAACTGACATCAGGAACCTGGATGGTGAGTTTTCTTTCCCAGGGAAAAGAGCCGATGTTTGCGCTCCGAGTCCTGTGGCCCTGAGCCGCAGCTGACCGCACAAATTCCGAACATCGGAGGATAAGTCCCAGACAGGAGCTGCCCCCACCTCATACTTGTGCTGCCCTGACAGTCCCCGGAGAGCCCTACAAACTGACATCAGGAACCTGGACTGGTGAGTTTTCTTTCCCAGGGAAAAGTTCCGATGTTTGTGCTCCGAGTCCTGTGGCCCTGAGCCGGCAGCTGAGTGCAAAAAGTCCGAACATCGAAGGATAAGTCCCAGACAGGAGCTGCCCCCACCTCATACTTGTGCTGCCCTGAGAGTTCAAAAAGAGCTCTACAAACTGACATCAGGAACCTGGACTGGTGAGTTTTCTTTCCCAGGGAAAAGAGCCGTTGTTTGCGCTCCGAGTCCTGTGGCCCTGAGCCGGCAGCTGACTGCAAAAAATCCGAACATCGAAGGATAAGTCCCAGACAGGAGCTGCCCACATCTCATACTTGTGCTGCCCTGAGAGTCCCAGGGGAGCCCTACAAACTGACATCAGGAACCTGGACTGGTGAGTTTTCTTTCCCAGGGAAAAGAGCCGATGTTTGCGCTCCGAGTCCTGTGGCCCTGAGCGGGCAGCTGACTGCAAAAAATCGGAGCATCGAAGGATAAGTCCCAGACAGGAGCTGCCCCCACCTCATACTTGTGCTGCCCTGAGAGTCCAAAAAGAGCCCTACAAACTGACATCAGGAACCTGGACTGGTGAGTTTTGTTTCCCAGGGAAAAGAGCCGATGTTTGCGCTCCGAGTCCTGTGGTCCGGAGCGGGCAGCTGAGTGCAAAAAATCCAAACATCGAAGGATAAGTCCCAGACAGGATCTGCCCCCACCTCATACTTGTGCTGCCCTGACAGTCCCAGGGGAGCCCTACAAACTGACATCAGGAACCTGGACTGGTGAGTTTTCTTTCCCAGGGAAAAGAGCCGATGTTTGTGCTCACAGTCCTGTGGCCCTGAGCCGGCAGCTGAGTGCAAAAAATCCGAACATCGAAGGATAAGTCCCAGACAGGAGCTGCCCCCACCTCATACTTGTGCTGCCCTGACAGTCCCAGGGGAGCCCTACAAACTGACATCAGGAACCTGGACTGGTGAGTTTTCTTTCCCAGGGAAAAGAGCCAATGTTTGCGCTCCGACTCCTGTGGCCCTGAGCCGTCAGCTGACCGCACAAATTCCGAACATTGAAGGATAAGTTCCAGACAGGAGCTGCCCCCACCTCATACTTGTGCTGCCCTGAGAGTTCAAAAAGAGCTCTACAAACTGACATCAGGAACCTGGACTGGTGAGTTTTCTTTCCCAGGGAAAAGAGCCGATGTTTGCGCTCCGAGTCCTGTGGCCCTGAGCCGGCAGCTGACTGCAAAAAATCCGAACATCGAAGGATAAGTCCCAGACAGGAGCTGCCCACATCTCATACTTGTGCTGCCCTGAGAGTCCCAGGGGAGCCCTACAAACTGACATCAGGAACCAGGACTGGTGAGTTTTCTTTCCCAGGGAAAAGAGCCGATGTTTGCGCTCCGAGTCCTGTGGCCCTGAGCGGGCAGCTGACTGCAAAAAATCGGAACATCGAAGGATAAGTCCCAGACAGGAGCTGCCCCCACCTCATACTTGTGCTGCCCTGGGAGTCCAAAAAGAGCCCTACAAACTGACATCAGGAACCTGGACTGGTGAGTTTTGTTTTCCAGGGAAAAGAGCCGATGTTTGCGCTCCGAGTCCTGTGGTCCGGAGCGGGCAGCTGAGTGTAAAAATCCGAACATCGAAGGATAAGTCCCAGACAGGATCTGCCCCCACCTCAAAATTGTGCTGCCCTGAGAGTCCCAGGGGAGCCCTACAAACTGACATCAGGAACCTGGACTGGTGAGTTTTCTTTCCCAGGGAAAAGAGCCGATGTTTGTGCTCAGAGTCCTGTGGCCCTGAGCGGGCAGCTGACCGCACAAATTCCGAACATCGAAGGATAAGTCCCAGACAGGAGCTGCCCCCACCTCATACTTTAGCTGCCCTGAGAGTCCCAGGGGAGCCCTACAAACTGACATCAGGAACCTGGACTGGTGAGTTTTCTTTCCCAGGGAAAGGAGCCGATGTTTGCGCTCCGACTCCTGTGGCCGTGAGCCGGCAGCTGACCGCACAAATTCCGAACATCGAAGGATAAGTCCCAGACAGGAGCTGCCCCAACCTCATACTTGTGCTGCCCTGACAGTCCCAGGGTAGCCCTACAAACTGACATCAGGAACCTGGACTGGTGAGTTTTCTTTCCCAGGGAAAAGAGCCGATGTTTGCGCTCCGACTCCTGTGGCCCTGAGCCGGCAGCTGACCGCACAAATTCCGAACATCGAAGGATAAGTCCCAGACAGGAGCTGCCCCCTCCTCATACTTGTGCTGACCTGAGAGTCCAAAAAGAGCTCTAAAAACTGACATCAGGAACCTGGACTGGTGAGTTTTCTTTCCCAGGGAAAAGAGCCAATGTTTGCGCCCCGAGTCCTTTGGCCGTGGGCCGGCAGCTGACCGCACAAATTCCGAACATCGAAGGATAAGTCCCAGAAAGGAGCTGCCCCCACCTCATACTTGTGCTGCCCTGAGAGTTCAAAATAAGCCCTACAAACTGACATCAGGAACCTGGACTGGTGAGTTTTCTTTCCCAGGGAAAAGAGCCGATGTTTGTGTTCAGAGTCCTTTGGCCCTGAGCCGGCAGCTGAGTGCAAAAAATCCGAACATCGAAGGATAAGTCCCAGACAGGAGCTGCCCCCACCTCATACTTGTGCTGCCCTGACAGTCCCAGGGGAGCCCTACAAACTGACATCAGGAACCTGGACTGCTGAGTTTTCTTTCCCAGGGAAAAGAGCCAATGTTTGCGCTCCGAGTCCTGTGGTCCGGAGCGAGCAGCTGAGTGCAAAAAATCCGAACATCGAAGGATAAGTCCCAGACAGGAGCTGCCCCAACCTCATACTTGTGCTGCCCTGACAGTCCCAGGGGAGCCCTACAAACTGACATCAGGAACCTGGACTGGTGAGTTTTCTTTCCCAGGGAAAAGAGCCGATGTTTGCGCTCCGAGTCCTGTGGCCCTGAGCCGGCAGCTGACCGCACAAATTCCGAACATTGAAGGATAAGTCCCAGACAGGAGCTGCCCCCACCTCATACTTGTGCTGCCCTGAGAGTTCAAAAAGAGCTCTACAAACTGACATCAGGAACCTGGACTGGTGAGTTTTCTTTCCCAGGGAAAAGAGCCGATGTTTGCGCTCCGAGTCCTGTGGCCCTGAGCCGGCAGCTGACTGCAAAAAATCCGAACATCGAAGGATAAGTCCCAGACAGGAGCTGCCCACATCTCATACTTGTGCTGCCCTGAGAGTCCCAGGGGAGCCCTACAAACTGACATCAGGAACCTGGACTGGTGAGTTTTCTTTCCCAGGGAAAAGAGCCGATGTTTGCGCTCCGAGTCCTGTGGCCCTGAGCGGGCAGCTGACTGCAAAAAATCGGAACATCGAAGGATAAGTCCCAGACAGGAGCTGCCCCCACCTCATACTTGTGCTGCCCTGAGAGTCCAAAAAGAGCCCTACAAACTGACATCAGGAACCTGGACTGGTGAGTTTTGTTTTCTAGGGAAAAGAGCCGATGTTTGCGCTCCGAGTCTTGTGGTCCGGAGCGGGCAGCTGAGTGCAAAAAATCCGAACATCGAAGGATAAGTCCCAGACAGGATCTGCCCCCACCTCATACTTGTGCTGCCCTCAGAGTCCCAGGGGAGCCCTACAAACTGACATCAGGAACCTGGACTGGTGAGTTTTCTTTCCCAGGGAAAAGAGCCGATGTTTGTGCTCAGAGTCCTGTGGCCCTGAGCGGGCAGCTGAGTGCAAAAAATCCGAACATCGAAGGATAAGTCCCAGAAAGGAGCTGCCCCCACCTCATACTTGTGCTGCCCTGAGAGTTCAAAATAAGCCCTACAAACTGACATCAGGAACCTGGACTGGTGAGTTTTCTTTCCCAGGGAAAAGAGCCAATGTTTGCGCTCCGAGTCCTGTGGTCCGGAGCGAGCAGCTGAGTGCAAAAAATCCGAACATCGAAGGATAAGTCCCAGACAGGAGCTGCCCCCACCTCATACTTGTGCTGCCCTGACAGTCCCAGGGGAGCCCTACAAACTGACATCAGGAACCTGGACTGGTGAGTTTTCTTTCCCAGGGAAAAGAGCCGATGTTTGCGCTCCGACTCCTGTGGCCGTGAGCCGGCAGCTGACCGCACAAATTCTGAACATCGAAGGATAAGTCCCAGACAGGAGCTGCCCCAACCTCATACTTGTGCTGCCCTGACAGTCCCAGGGGAGCCCTACAAACTGACATCAGGAACCTGGACTGGTGAGTTTTCTTTCCCAGGGAAAAGAGCCGATGTTTGCGCTCCGACTCCTGTGGCCCTGAGCGGGCAGCTGACCGCACAAATTCCGAACATCGAAGGATAAGTCCCAGACAGGAGCTGCCCCCTCCTCATACTTGTGCTGACCTGAGAGTTCAAAAAGAGCCCTACAAACTGACATCAGGAACCTGGACTGGTGAGTTTTCTTTCCCAGGGAAAAGAGCCGATGTTTGCGCTCCGAGTCCTGTGGCCCTGAGCCGGCAGCTGAATGCAAAAAGTCCGAACATCGAAGGATAACTCCCAGAAACGAGCTGCCCCCACCTCATACTTGTGCTGCCCTTAGAGTTCCAGGGGAGCCCTACAAACTGACATCAGGAACCTGGACTGGTGAGTTTTCTTTCCCAGGGTAAAGAGCCGATGTTTGCGCTCCGAGTCCTGTGGCCCTGAGCCGGCAGCTGACTGCATAAAATCGGAACATTGAAGGATAAGTCCCAGACAGGAGCTGCCCCCACCTCATACCTGTGCTGCCGTGAGAGTTCAAAAAGAGCTCTACAAACTGACATCAGGAACCTGGACTGGTGAGTTTTCTTTCCCAGGGAAAAGAGCCGATGTTTGCGCCCTGAGTCCTGTGGCCCTGAGCCGGCAGCTGACCGCACAAATTCCGAACATCGAAGGATAAGTCCCAGAAAGGAGCTGCCCCCACCTCATACTTGTGCTGCCCTGAGAGTTCCAGGGGAGCCCTACAAACTGACATCAGGAACCTGGACTGGTGAGTTTTCTTTCCCAGGGAAAAGAGCCGATGTTTGTGCTCAGAGTCCTGTGGCCCTGAGCCGCAGCTGACCGCACAAATTCCGAACATCGGAGGATAAGTCCCAGACAGGAGCTGCCCCCTCCTCATACTTGTGCTGCCCTGACAGTCCCAGGGGAGCCCTACAAACTGACATCAGGAACCTGGACTGGTGAGTTTTCTTTCCCAGGGAAAAGAGCCGATGTTTGCGCTCCGAGTCCTGTGGTCCGGAGCGGGCAGCTGAGTGCAAAAAATCGGAACATCGAAGGATAAGTCCCAGACAGGAGCTGCCCCCACCTCATACTTGTGCTGCCCTGATAGTCCCAGGGGAGCCCTACAAACTGACATCAGGAACCTGGACTGGTGAGTTTTCTTTCCCAGGGAAAAGAGCCGATGTTTGTGCTCCGACTCCTGTGGCCCTGAGCCGGCAGCTGAGTGCAAAAAATCGGAACATCGAAGGATAAGTCCCAGACAGGAGCTGCCCCCACCTCATACCTGTGCTGCCCTGAGAGTCCAAAAAGAGCTCTACAAACTGACATCAGGAACCTGGACTGGTGAGTTTTCTTTCCCAGGGAAAAGAGCCGATGTTTGCGCCTCGAGTCCTGTGGCCGTGAGCCGGCAGCTGACCGCACAAATTCCGAACATCGAAGGATAACTTCCAGAAAGGAGCTGCCCCCACCTCATACTTGTGCTGCCCTGAGAGTCCAAAAAGAGCTCTACAAACTGACATCAGGAACCTGGACTGGTGAGTTTTCTTTCCCAGGGAAAAGAGCCGATGTTTGCGCTCCGAGTCCTGTGGCCCTGAGCCGGCAGCTGACTGCAAAAAATCCGAACATCGAAGGATAAGTCCCAGACAGGAGCTGCCCCCTCCTCATACTTGTGCTGCCCTGACAGTCCCTGGGGAGCCCTACAAACTGACATCAGGAACCTGGACTGGTGAGTTTTCTTTCCCAGGGAAAAGAGCCGATGTTTGCGCTCCGAGTACTGTGGCCCTGAGCCGGCAGCTGACTGCATAAAATCGGAACATCGAAGGATAAGTCCCAGACAGGAGCTGCCCCCACCTCATACCTGTGCTGCCCTGAGAGTTCAAAAAGAGCTCTACAAACTGACATCAGGAACCTGGACTGGTGAGTTTTCTTTCCCAGGGAAAAGAGCCGATGTTTGCGCTCCGAGTCCTGTGGCCCTGAGCCGGCAGCTGACCGCACAAATTCCGAACATCGAAGGATAAATCCCAGACAGGAGCTGCCCCCACCTCATACTTGTGCTGCCCTGAGAGTCCCAGGGGAGCCCTCCAAACTGACATCAGGAACCTGGACTGGTGAGTTTTCTTTCCCAGGGAAAAGAGCCGATGTTTGCGCTCCGAGTCCTGTGGCCCTGAGCCGGCAGCTGACTGCAAAAAATCCGAACATCGAAGGATAAGTCCCAGACAGGAGCTGCCCCCACCTCATACTTGTGCTGCCCTGACAGTCCCAGGGGAGCCCTACAAACTGACATCAGGAACCTGGACTGGTGAGTTTTCTTTCCCAGGGAAAAGAGCCGATGTTTGCACTCCGACTCCTGTGGCCCTGAGCGGGCAACTGACTGCAAAAAATCGGAACATCGAAGGATAAGTCCCAGAAAGGAGCTGCCCCCACCTCATACTTGTGCTGCCCTGACAGTCCCAGGGAAGCCCTACAAACTGACATCAGGAACCTGGACTGGTGAGTTTTCTTTCCCAGGGAATAGAGCCGATGTTTGCGCTCCGAGTCCTGTGGCCCTGAGCTGGCAGCTGACTGCAAAATATCCGAACATCGAAGGATAAGTCCTAGAAAGGAGCTGCCCCCATCTCATACTTGTTCTGTCCTGAGAGTCCAAAAAGAGCCCTACAAACTGACATCAGGAACCTGGACTGGTGAGTTTTCTTTCCCAGGGAAAAGAGCCGATGTTTGTGTTCCGAGTCCTGTGGCCCTGAGCGGGCAGCTGACTGAAAAAAATCAGAACTTCTGATCTCTACAGGGGGGTGCCTGACCCCTGCCAGGGTTCCAGGGCGGCGAGAGCCCTACTAAGCCCTGGATTCCCAGACAGTGTCACAAAGGGTCCTGGGGCTGAGGGTGGTAGAGTGGGTGGGGGCAGCTGAGAGGCAGAAAGGGTCTGCAGGAATAAAAAGGGAGGCACAGGGACACTGAGAGGCTGCGGTGCGGGAATGGAGGGTGACACAAGGAGGCTGAGAGGCAGAAGGGTCTGTAGGAGTAAAAAGGGAGGCACAGGGACACTGAGAGGCTGCAATGGGGAGCTTGAGGGTGACACAAGGAGGCTGAGAGGCAGAAGGGGTCTGTAGGAGTAAAAAGGGGAGCACAGGGACACTGAGAGGCTGCAATGGGGAGCTGGAGGGTGACACATGGAGCCTGAGAGGCAAGGGGTGCCTTGAGGGACAAAGTGGAGGGTGCCTGAGGGTGACAGGTGAACAAGCCCTAAGCTCACCCCAAACAGCACCCCAAGAACACCAGTTTTCCCCAGCAGCAGCTGCAGGCAGTGACTTTAATTAAAAGGCATGGATGGTGTCTGGGACTGAGCACTTTTTAAGGTATTTTTTAAAGTGTTTTTAAAGGGTGTTTGAGGGGTTTTCTCACAGAAGCTCTTGAGGAACTTTCTGGGAGGTTTTAGGCTACTTCTAGGGTATTTTCAGGGTTTTTAAAAGATTTATTTAAGGTGCTTCAAGGGCTTTCTTAGTACTAATTAGAATTTCTATGGGTTTTTTTTCTGGGGTGTTCTTGGGGCTTTTTTAAGACTATTTAAAAATTTTTAGGGCTTTTTTAGGACTATTGGGGGTATGTGGAGGACTCTTAGGACCAGAGTATTTTTAGGTTTTTTGAGGGAAGTTTTATGGTTTTTAGGGTCTTATCAGTCTGTTTTAAGGATTTTGGGGCTATTTTTAGAGCTCTTTTAGGAATGTTTAGGGATTTTTAAAGGTTCTTTGGGGATTTTTAGGGGTGGTTTAGGGTTTTTTTAAACTAGGGTAATTTTATTGTATTTTAAGGGTATTCTGAGCTTATTTTTATGATTTTGTGGGGGTTTTAGGACATAGCGAGGATGAGGGTGTTTTTAGGGCATTTTAATGTTTTTTTAGGGTCTTTTCATGGCATAGAGGCTGAGGGGCAGCTTGAGGGGCACTGTGGGGGTTTGAGGGTGACAGAGGCTGGGAGCTGAGGGAGGAACAGGGGGAGGGGACAGTGGGTGACACAGGGAGATGCTGAGGGGGACAGGGGCAGCTGGAGGGTGACACAGAGAAGCAGCTGTCATTTCCCTGAAGAGTTTTCTTCTGTATCCAGCCCATTATTCCCCTTGAACTCAAATCAGAGGAGCCAAACAGCCACAGCTGCTCTGAATCAGCCCAATCAGGGGTATATTAACCCCAGCCTTTGCTAAGAGGCTTCATTTTGTCTTTGGGATCCACTGGGGTAAGTGCTCTCCTCTCATTTTTGTGAAGAGGCTCTTTCAGCTTATCTCTGTTTGTTCTCTGCAGGTGTTTTGGGCTTCTAATGCAACAGAGGCTTTGAAGATACTGTGAGGAAAACAACACTGAACACAGGTAGTATTTAAATTCATGATTTGGGGTTGTGCATTCAGGGGTGGTGCTTTTGTAATCTCTAATTTTTCTTTTTTTTTTTTCTTTTTTTTTTTTTTTTTTTTTTAGGAGGAGTGCAACTTCCTGTAATTCCAGGTTGTGTCGAGTACAGCATTTTTTCAGCAGAGTGATCATGTTCCAAAAGAGATCTGCCCTGTGTCAAAGATGATGTCTGAGATTGAGGCTTCAGGTGAGTTGAGGATTGGGACTAGGAGTGGGAGAGTGAGCAGGGTACCAAGTTAAGAGTTATCATGGTGGGGTTTTGCAGGCAGTAGGGTGAGAAATGGTGTCTATTTGCAAGGCTTTTCACAAGTATAGCAGAGGCATCCGTGTGTCATACAGCACACAAGCTCATCCACTGAACTCACAGAAATGCCATGTAACTTTGCCTCTCTAAACCAGGTGCTACTCATAATAACAGCCAAACCTTAGACTAGGGATGGAACTGGAGACTTGAGCACCCAAGCACACTCAGGAGAGGATAAGTATCTGACTTGCTGGGATTTGGCCCACATAACACTAAACTCAACCATTGATTTTCCTGTTCTTTATTCTAGCTGAATAAGAGGCCAACAGGAGATCCCCTCCGAGGCAGACGCATTTCAGGTCCAACGTGGATTCGCATTTCCAGTCATCCAAAAGATAAGTGGGGTCCATGGCCTGGGGATGGGAGTAGTGGCCCCCTTCGGCAGCCGATGGGGATTTGAATCCCCAGATATGTGCAAGATAAATCAAGAGCTACAACCCACAGAGGGGATGGAAGCGAAGTGCCAGGTTGGGACTCCCCAGGAGGGGTTTTTGAGTCAGTTTTAGAGATGAGGATGTCCAAGAAGTGTCTCCTTAGGCCAGCTAAAGGAAAAGTGTCTGTTTTGATCACAGTGCCGGGGTGCGCAGGGCAGAGCAGTTCCGGTGTGTGTCCTGTCACTTGTCTCTGGTGCACTCTGTGTTCTTTGGGTCTCCCAGTCCTTTCTTCTTGTGGAAAGCTCTCTCTCCCTGTCTTGTCCCCTCGTTTCTCACGTCCTGTGTCACGGGTGTCTGCACATATTTGTCCCGGAGCTGCTCTGCCCTGCTGCATAGCCTGTAATAGCACAAGTCCTGGGGACTTGAAATTAGTAATGCAGGGTGCAGCTGGGCTCCAGGTTGTGTTAGGAGATTACCAGAACATGTTTGGTGGTGTTAAGTTGTCCTGCAGCGGTTTGACATTAGTCCTAACTTCGTTTCAGATGCAGACAGTACAAATCGGTGGCAAAGGGCACCAGTCCTGGATGAGGAACTTCCCATGAGCTGGTCAGTCATTGTTTGCATTTACAGGGGAAGCATAAATGGTGAATCTGTTTCAGCACTGTTCTTTGCCTTTACTTTTAGGAGGTCCAGGCAGATAGCAGCAGTCAAAGCCCAGTGTGCCAGGTGAGCAGTGGACAGAAGCAGTTGTTCTTGCTAAGGTTTCAGTTTTTGGTGCAACTGTAAGCATCCATTCTTGTTTTTGTGCTTTAGGGAATCCACTGGGAGTATGCTAAGCCCCTGTCAGCAGCTGGCTGATGGACTGGGTTTGCTGCACTTATGAGCCCTCTGGAAGTATTACAGGATCCTGTGATGAAGCCTACTGATTTTGCATTTCAAGGTCCCATCCTGGTAGCCCAGAGCAGTGGCCAAGGAGTTGTGGTGAGTCAGGGAGGTAGGGAGGAGGAGTGAGAGTCCACTCAAGTTTCAGCAATGCCATGTCACCCTTTCTCCACTTAATCTAGGTGTACCCTGAGATGATGCTGTCGGCCTCCAAGCACGCCTGCGGTGTGTGGCCCGACCATTCTGAGGAGAATGGTGAGTAGCAGAATTGTCAGGTTTTGGCCATTGTGCTGTTACGGTTGTGCACTGATGTTTGGTTTTCTTTGTCTTGGCAGACCAAGAGAGAACAGTCTGGTGACAACTGGAGTTTCCCAGACAGGCAGGAGGCCTCGTTCTGCACCCGATGGAGATTTGGATCCCCAGATATATGCCAGATAAGTCAAGGGCTACAACCCACAGAGGGCATGGAAGCGAGGTGCCAGGTTGGGAGTCCCCAGGAGGGGTTTTTGAGTCAGTTTTGGATACGGGGATGTCTAAGAAGCGTCTCCTTAGGCCAGCTGAAGGGAAAGTGTCTGTTTTGATCACAGTGCTGAGGTGCGCAGGGCAGAGCAGTTCTGGTGTGTGTCCTGTCACTTGTCTCTGGTGCACTCTGTGTTCTTTGGGTCTCCCAGTCCTTTCTTCTTGTGGAAAGCTCTCTCTCCCTGTCTTGTCCCCTCGTTTCTCACGTCCTGTCCTGTGTCACGGGTGTCTGCACATATTTGTACCGGAGCTGCTCTGCCCTGCTGTGTAGCCTGTAATAGCACAAGTCCTGGGGACTTGAAATTAGTAATGCAGGTTGCAGCTGGGCTCCAGATTTTATTAGGAGATTGACATAACATGTTTGGTACTGTTAAGTTGTCCAGTAGAGGTTTGACATTAGTCCTAACTTCGTTTCAGATGCAGACAGTACAAATCGGTGGCAAAGGGCACCAGTCCTGGATGAGGAACTTCCCATGAGCTGGTCAGTCATTGTTTGCATTTACAGGGGAAGCATAAATGGTGAATCTGTTACAGCCCTGTTCTGTGCCTTTATTTTTAGGAGGTCCAGGCAGATAGCAGCAGTCAAAGCCCAGTGTGCCAGGTGAGCAGTGGACAGAAGCAGTTGTTCTTGCTAAGGTTTCAGTTTTTGGTGCAACTGTAATCATCCACTCTTGTTTTTGTGCTTTAGGGAATCCACTGGGAGTATGCTAAGCCCCTGTCAGCAGCTGGCTGATGGACTGGGTTTGCTGCACTTATGAGCCCTCTGGAAGTATTACAGGATCCTGTGATGAAGCCTACTGATTTTGCATTTCAAGGTCCCATCCTGGTAGCCCAGAGCAGTGGCCAAGGAGTTGTGGTGAGTCGGGGAGGTAGGGAGGAGGAGTGGGAGTCCTCTCGAGTTTCAGCATTGTCTCCCCTTAACGTAGGTGTGCCCTGCAATGATGGCGTCAGAATCCAAGCACACCCGGAGCGTGCAGGCCCAGAACCCGGGCATTCTGAGGAGGATGGTGAGTAGCAAAATTATCAGGTTTTGGCCCATGTGCTCTTAAGGCTGTGCACTGATGTTTGCTTTTCATTCTCTTGGCAGGCCAAGAAGTGACAGCTGGAACTTACCAGACAGGCAGACGGCCTTCTTCTGCAGCCAACAGGGATTTGCATCCCCAGATATGTGCAAGATAAGTCAAGGGCTACAACCCACAGAGGGCATGGAAGCGAGGTGCCAGGTTGGGAGTCCCCAGGAGGGGTTTTTCAGTTAGTTTTGGAGATGAGGATGTCCAAGAAGTGTCTCCTTAGGCCAGCTAAAGGAAAAGTGTCTGTTTTGATCACAGTGCCGGGGTGCGCAGGGCAGAGCAGTTCCGGTGTGTGTCCTGTCACTTGTCTCTGGTGCACTCTGTGTTCTTTGGGTCTCCCAGTCCTTTCTTCTTGTGGAAAGCTCTCTCTCCCTGTCTTGTCCCCTCATTTCTCACGTCCTGTGTCACGGGTTACTGCACATATTTGTCCCGGAGCTGCTCTGCCCTGCTGCATAGCCTGTAATAGCACAAGTCCTGGGGACTTGAAATTGGTAATGCAGGGTGTAGCTGGGCTCCAGGTTGTGTTAGGAGATTACCAGAACATGTTTGGTGGTGTTAAGTTGTCCTGTAGAGGTTTGACATTAGTCCTAACTTCGTTTCAGATGCAGACAGTACAAATCGGTGGCAAAGGGCACCAGTCCTGGATGAGGAACTTCCCATGAGCTGGTCAGTCATTGTTTGCATTTACAGGGGAAGCATAAATGGTGAATCTGTTACAGCCCTGTTCTGTGCCTTTATTTTTAGGAGGTCCAGGCAGATAGCAGCAGTCAAAGCCCAGTGTGCCAGGTGAGCAGTGGACAGAAGCAGTTGTTCTTGCTAAGGTTTCAGTTTTTGGTGCAACTGTAATCATCCATTCTTGTTTTTGTGCTTTAGGGAATCCACTGGGAGTATGCTAAGCCCCTGTCAGCAGCTGGCTGATGGACTGGGTTTGCTGCACTTATGAGCCCTCTGGAAGTATTACAGGATCCTGTGATGAAGCCTACTGATTTTGCATTTCAAGGTCCCATCCTGGTAGCCCAGAGCAGTGGCCAAGGAGTTGTGGTGAGTCGGGGAGGTAGGGAGGAGGAGTGGGAGTCCTCTCGAGTTTCAGCATTGTCTCCCCTTAACGTAGGTGTGCCCTGCAATGATGGCGTCAGAATCCAAGCACACCCGGAGCGTGCAGGCCCAGAACCCGGGCATTCTGAGGAGGATGGTGAGTAGCAAAATTATCAGGTTTTGGCCCATGTGCTCTTAAGGCTGTGCACTGATGTTTGGTTTTCATTCTCTTGGCAGGCCAAGAAGTGACAGCTGGAACTTACCAGACAGGCAGACGGCCTTCTTCTGCAGCCAACAGGGATTTGCATCCCCAGATATGTGCAAGATAAGTCAAGGGCTACAACCCACAGAGGGCATGGAAGCGAGGTGCCAGGTTGGGAGTCCCCAGGAGGGGTTTTTCAGTTAGTTTTGGAGATGAGGATGTCCAAGAAGTGTCTCCTTAGGCCAGCTAAAGGAAAAGTGTCTGTTTTGATCACAGTGCCGGGGTGCGCAGGGCAGAGCAGTTCCGGTGTGTGTCCTGTCACTTGTCTCTGGTGCACTCTGTGTTCTTTGGGTCTCCCAGTCCTTTCTTCTTGTGGAAAGCTCTCTCTCCCTGTCTTGTCCCCTCATTTCTCACGTCCTGTGTCACGGGTTACTGCACATATTTGTCCCGGAGCTGCTCTGCCCTGCTGCATAGCCTGTAATAGCACAAGTCCTGGGGACTTGAAATTGGTAATGCAGGGTGTAGCTGGGCTCCAGGTTGTGTTAGGAGATTACCAGAACATGTTTGGTGGTGTTAAGTTGTCCTGTAGAGGTTTGACATTAGTCCTAACTTCGTTTCAGATGCAGACAGTACAAATCGGTGGCAAAGGGCACCAGTCCTGGATGAGGAACTTCCCATGAGCTGGTCAGTCATTGTTTGCATTTACAGGGGAAGCATAAATGGTGAATCTGTTACAGCCCTGTTCTGTGCCTTTATTTTTAGGAGGTCCAGGCAGATAGCAGCAGTCAAAGCCCAGTGTGCCAGGTGAGCAGTGGACAGAAGCAGTTGTTCTTGCTAAGGTTTCAGTTTTTGGTGCAACTGTAAGCATCCATTCTTGTTTTTGTGCTTTAGGGAATCCACTGGGAGTATGCTAAGCCCCTGTCAGCAGCTGGCTGATGGACTGGGTTTGCTGCACTTATGAGCCCTCTGGAAGTATTACAGGATCCTGTGATGAAGCCTACTGATTTTGCATTTCAAGGTCCCATCCTGGTAACCCAGAGCAGTGGCCAAGGAGTTGTGGTGAGTCGGGGAGGTAGGGAGGAGGAGTGGGAGTCCTCTCGAGTTTCAGCATTGTCTCCCCTTAACGTAGGTGTGCCCTGCAATGATGGCGTCAGAATCCAAGCACACCCGGAGCGTGCAGGCCCAGAACCCGGGCATTCTGAGGAGGATGGTGAGTAGCAAAATTATCAGGTTTTGGCCCATGTGCTCTTAAGGCTGTGCACTGATGTTTGCTTTTCATTCTCTTGGCAGGCCAAGAAGTGACAGCTGGAACTTACCAGACAGGCAGACGGCCTTCTTCTGCAGCCAACAGGGATTTGCATCCCCAGATATGTGCAAGATAAGTCAAGGGCTACAACCCACAGAGGGCATGGAAGCGAGGTGCCAGGTTGGGAGTCCCCAGGAGGGGTTTTTCAGTTAGTTTTGGAGATGAGGATGTCCAAGAAGTGTCTCCTTAGGCCAGCTAAAGGAAAAGTGTCTGTTTTGATCACAGTGCCGGGGTGCGCAGGGCAGAGCAGTTCCGGTGTGTGTCCTGTCACTTGTCTCTGGTGCACTCTGTGTTCTTTGGGTCTCCCAGTCCTTTCTTCTTGTGGAAAGCTCTCTCTCCCTGTCTTGTCCCCTCATTTCTCACGTCCTGTGTCACGGGTTACTGCACATATTTGTCCCGGAGCTGCTCTGCCCTGCTGCATAGCCTGTAATAGCACAAGTCCTGGGGACTTGAAATTGGTAATGCAGGGTGTAGCTGGGCTCCAGGTTGTGTTAGGAGATTACCAGAACATGTTTGGTGGTGTTAAGTTGTCCTGTAGAGGTTTGACATTAGTCCTAACTTCGTTTCAGATGCAGACAGTTCAAATCAGTGGCAGAGGGCACCAACCCAGGGTGAGGGTGTTGTACTAATCAGGTCAGTCATTGTTTGCATTAGGAAGCCAAAGTGATTGCCCAACCTTGGAAAGAAAAGCCTGAGTTTGTGCTCAGGACACTTGAGCCCTGAGCGAGAAGCTGATTGCACAAAATCCGAACATCAAAGAACGTGTCCCAGACCAGGGCTGCCACTACCCCATACTTGTTCTGCCCTGAGAGTCCCAGGGGAGCCCTACAAACTGACATCAGGAACCTGGACTGGTGTGTTTTCTTTCCCAGGGAAAAGAGCCGAAGTTTGCGCTCCGACTCCTGTGGCCCTGAGCGGGCAGCTGACCGCACAAATTCCGGAACATCGAAGGATAAGTCCCAGACAGGAGCTGCCCCCACCTCATACTTGTGCTGCCCTGAGAGTCCAAAAAGAGCTCTACAAACTGACATCAGGAACCTGGACTGGTGAGTTTTCTTTCCCAGGGAAAAGAGCCGATGTTTGCGCTCCGAGTCCTGTGGTCCGGAGCAGGCAGCTGAGTGCAAAAAATCCGAACATCGAAGGATAAGTCCCAGACAGGATCTACCCCCACCTCATACTTGTGCTGCCCTGACAGTCCTAGGGGAGCACTACAAACTGACATCAGGAACCTGGACTGGTGAGTTTTCTTTCCCAGGGAAAAGAGCCGATGTTTGCGCTCCGACTCCTGTGGCCCTGAGCGGGCAGCTGACCGCACAAATTCCGAACATCGAAGGATAAGTCCCAGACAGGAGCTGCCCCCACCTCATACCTGTGCTGCCCTGACAGTCCAAAAAGAGCTCTACAAACTGACATCAGGAACCTGGATGGTGAGTTTTCTTTCCCAGGGAAAAGAGCCGATGTTTGCGCCCCGAGTCCTGTGGCCCTGAGCCGGCAGCTGAGTGCAAAAAATCCGAACATCGAAGGATAAGTCCCAGACAGGAGCTGCCCCCACCTCATACTTGTGCTGCCCTGAGAGTCCCAGGGGAGCCCCCCAAACTGACATCAGGAACCTGGACTGGTGAGTTTTCTTTCCCAGGGAAAAGAGCCGATGTTTGCGCTCCGAGTCCTGTGGCCCTGAGCCGGCAGCTGACTGCAAAAAATCCGAACATCGAAGGATAAGTCCCAGACAGGAGCTGACCCCACCTCATACCTGTGCTGCCCTGAGAGTTCAAAAAGAGCTCTACAAACTGACATCAGGAACCTGGACTGGTGAGTTTTCTTTCCCAGGGAAAAGAGCCGATGTTTGCGCTCCGAGTCCTGTGGCCCTGAGCCGGCAGCTGACTGCATAAAATCGGAACATTGAAGGATAAGTCCCAGACAGGAGCTGCCCCCACCTCATACCTGTGCTGCCGTGAGAGTTCAAAAAGAGCTCTACAAACTGACATCAGGAACCTGGACTGGTGAGTTTTCTTTCCCAGGGAAAAGAGCCGATGTTTGCGCCCTGAGTCCTGAGGCCCTGAGCCGGCAGCTGACCGCACAAATTCCGAACATCGAAGGATAAGTCCCAGAAAGGAGCTGCCCCCACCTCATACTTGTGCTGCCCTGAGAGTTCCAGGGGAGCCCTACAAACTGACATCAGGAACCTGGACTGGTGAGTTTTCTTTCCCAGGGAAAAGAGCCGATGTTTGTGCTCAGAGTCCTGTGGCCCTGAGCCGCAGCTGACCGCACAAATTCCGAACATCGGAGGATAAGTCCCAGACAGGAGCTGCCCCCTCCTCATAATTGTGCTGCCCTGACAGTCTCAGGGGAGCCCTACAAACTGACATCAGGAACCTGGACTGGTGAGTTTTCTTTCCCAGGGAAAAGAGCCGATGTTTGCGCTCCGAGTCCTGTGGCCCTGAGCCGGCAGCTGACTGCAAAAAATCCGAACATCGAAGGATAAGTCCCAGACAGGAGCTGACCCCACCTCATACCTGTGCTGCCCTGAGAGTTCAAAAAGAGCTCTACAAACTGACATCAGGAACCTGGACTGGTGAGTTTTCTTTCCCAGGGAAAAGAGCCGATGTTTGCGCTCCGAGTCCTGTGGCCCTGAGCCGGCAGCTGACTGCATAAAATCGGAACATTGAAGGATAAGTCCCAGACAGGAGCTGCCCCCACCTCATACCTGTGCTGCCGTGAGAGTTCAAAAAGAGCTCTACAAACTGACATCAGGAACCTGGACTGGTGAGTTTTCTTTCCCAGGGAAAAGAGCCGATGTTTGCGCCCTGAGTCCTGAGGCCCTGAGCCGGCAGCTGACCGCACAAATTCCGAACATCGAAGGATAAGTCCCAGAAAGGAGCTGCCCCCACCTCATACTTGTGCTGCCCTGAGAGTTCCAGGGGAGCCCTACAAACTGACATCAGGAACCTGGACTGGTGAGTTTTCTTTCCCAGGGAAAAGAGCCGATGTTTGTGCTCAGAGTCCTGTGGCCCTGAGCCGCAGCTGACCGCACAAATTCCGAACATCGGAGGATAAGTCCCAGACAGGAGCTGCCCCCTCCTCATAATTGTGCTGCCCTGACAGTCTCAGGGGAGCCCTACAAACTGACATCAGGAACCTGGACTGGTGAGTTTTCTTTCCCAGGGAAAAGAGCCGATGTTTGCGCTCCGAGTCCTGTGGTCCGGAGCGGGCAGCTGAGCGCAAAAAATCCGAACATCGAAGGATAAGTCCCAGACAGGAGCTGCCCCCACCTCATACTTGTGCTGCCCTGAGAGTCCCAGGGGAGCCCTACAAACTGACATCAGGAACCTGGACTGGTGAGTTTTCTTTCCCAGGGAAAAGAGCCGATGTTTGTGCTCCGACTCCTGTGGCCCTGAGCCGGCAGCTGAGTGCAAAAAATCGGAACATCGAAGGATAAGTCCCAGACAGGAGCTGCCCCCACCTCATACCTGTGCTGCCCTGAGAGTTCAAAAAGAGCTCTACAAACTGACATCAGGAACCTGGACTGGTGAGTTTTCTTTCCCAGGGAAAAGAGCCGATGTTTGCGCTCCGAGTCCTGTGGCCCTGAGCCGGCAGCTGACTGCATAAAATCGGAACATCGAAGGATAAGTCCCAGACAGGAGCTGCCCCCACCTCATACCTGTGCTGCCGTGAGAGTTCAAAAAGAGCTCTACAAACTGACATCAGGAACCTGGACTGGTGAGTTTTCTTTCCCAGGGAAAAGAGCCGATGTTTGCGCCCTGAGTCCTGTGGCCCTGAGCCGGCAGCTGACCGCACAAATTCCGAACATCGAAGGATAAGTCCCAGAAAGGAGCTGCCCCCACCTCATACTTGTGCTGCCCTGAGAGTTCCAGGGGAGCCCTACAAACTGACATCAGGAACCTGGACTGGTGAGTTTTCTTTCCCAGGGAAAAGAGCCGATGTTTGTGCTCAGAGTCCTGTGGCCCTGAGCCGCAGCTGACCGCACAAATTCCGAACATCGGAGGATAACTTCCAGAAAGGAGCTGCCCCCACCTCATACTTGTGCTGCCCTGAGAGTCCAAAAAGAGCTCTACAAACTGACATCAGGAACCTGGACTGGTGAGTTTTCTTTCCCAGGGAAAAGAGCCGATGTTTGCGCTCCGAGTCCTGTGGCCCTGAGCCGGCAGCTGACTGCAAAAAATCCGAACATCGAAGGATAAGTCCCAGACAGGAGCTGCCCCCTCCTCATACTTGTGCTGCCCTGACAGTCCCAGGGGAGCCCTACAAACTGACATCAGGAACCTGGACTGGTGAGTTTTCTTTCCCAGGGAAAAGAGCCGATGTTTGCGCTCCGAGTCCTGTGGCCCTGAGCCGGCAGCTGACTGCATAAAATCGGAACATCGAAGGATAAGTCCCAGACAGGAGCTGCCCCCACCTCATACCTGTGCTGCCCTGAGAGTTCAAAAAGAGCTCTACAAACTGACATCAGGAACCTGGACTGGTGAGTTTTCTTTCCCAGGGAAAAGAGCCGATGTTTGCGCTCCGAGTCCTGTGGCCCTGAGCCGGCAGCTGACTGCATAAAATCGGAACATTGAAGGATAAGTCCCAGACAGGAGCTGCCCCCACCTCATACCTGTGCTGCCCTGAGAGTTCAAAAAGAGCTCTACAAACTGACATCAGGAACCTGGACTGGTGAGTTTTCTTTCCCAGGGAAAAGAGCCGATGTTTGCGCCCTGAGTCCTGTGGCCCTGAGCTGGCAGCTGACCGCACAAATTCCGAACATCGAAGGATAAGTCCCAGACAGGAGCTGCCCCCACCTCATACTTGTGCTGCCCTGAGAGTCCCAGGGGAGCCCTACAAACTGACATCAGGAACCTGGACTGGTGAGTTTTCTTTCCCAGGGAAAAGAGCCGATGTTTGCGCTCCGAATCCTGTGGCCCTGAGCCGGCAGCTGACCGCAAAAAATCCGAACATCGAAGGATAAGTCCCAGACAGGAGCTGCCCCCACCTCATACCTGTGCTGCCCTGACAGTCCAAAAAAAGCTCTACAAACTGACATCAGTAACCTGGACTGGTGAGTTTTCTTTCCCAGGTAAAAGAGCCGATGTGTGCGCTCCGAGTGCTGTGGCCCTGAGCCGGCAGCTGACCGCACAAATTCCGAACATCGAAGGATAAGTCCCAGACAGGAGCTGTCCCCACCTCATACTTGTGCTGCCCTGAGAGTTCCAGGGGAGCCCTACAAAGTGACATCAGGAACCTGGACTGGTGAGTTTTCTTTCCCAGGGAAAAGAGCCGATGTTTGTGCTCAGAGTCCTGTGGCCCTGAGCCGGCAGCTGACTGCAAAAAATCCGAACATCGAAGGATAAGTCCCAGATAGGAGCTGCCCCCACCTCATACTTGTGCTGCCCTGACAGTCCAAAAAGAGCTCTACAAACTGACATCAGGAACCTGGATGGTGAGTTTTCTTTCCCAGGGAAAAGAGCCGATGTTTGCGCCCCTAGTCCTGTGGCCCTGAGCCGCAGCTGACCGCACAAATTCCGAACATCGGAGGATAAGTCCCAGACAGGAGCTGCCCCCACCTCATACTTGTGCTGCCCTGAGAGTCCAAAAAGAGCTCTACAAACTGACATCAGGAACCTGGACTGGTGAGTTTTCTTTCCCAGGGAAAAGAGCCGATGTTTGCACTCCGAGTCCTGTGGCCCTGAGCCGGCAGCTGAGTGCAAAAAATCCGAACATCGAAGGATAAGTCCCAGACAGGAGCTGCCCCCACCTCATACCTGTGCTGCCCTGAGAGTTCAAAAAGAGCTCTACAAACTGACATCAGGAACCTGGACTGGTGAGTTTTCTTTCCCAGGGAAAAGAGCCGATGTTTGCGCTCCGAGTCCTGTGGCCCTGAGCCGGCAGCTGACTGCAAAAAATCCGAACATCGAAGGATAAGTCCCAGACAGGAGCTGCCCCCTCCTCATACTTGTGCTGCCCTGACAGTCCCAGGGCAGCCCTACAAACTGACATCAGGAACCTGGACTGGTGAGTTTTCTTTCCCAGGGAAAAGAGCCGATGTTTGCGCTCCGAGTCCTGTGGCCCTGAGCCGGCAGCTGACTGCATATAATCGGAACATCGAAGGATAAGTCCCAGACAGGAGCTGCCCCCACCTCATACCTGTGCTGCCCTGAGAGTTCAAAAAGAGCTCTACAAACTGACATCAGGAACCTGGACTGGTGAGTTTTCTTTCCCAGGGAAAAGAGCCGATGTTTGCGCTCCGAGTCCTGTGGCCCTGAGCCGGCAGCTGACTGCATAAAATCGGAACATTGAAGGATAAGTCCCAGACAGGAGCTGCCCCCACCTCATACCTGTGCTGCCCTGAGAGTTCAAAAAGAGCTCTACAAACTGACATCAGGAACCTGGACTGGTGAGTTTTCTTTCCCAGGGAAAAGAGCCGATGTTTGCGCCCTGAGTCCTGTGGCCCTGAGCTGGCAGCTGACCGCACAAATTCCGAACATCGAAGGATAAGTCCCAGACAGGAGCTGCCCCCACCTCATACTTGTGCTGCCCTGAGAGTCCCAGGGGAGCCCTACAAACTGACATCAGGAACCTGGACTGGTGAGTTTTCTTTCCCAGGGAAAAGAGCCGATGTTTGCGCTCCGAAACCTGTGGCCCTGAGCCGGCAGCTGACCGCAAAAAATCCGAACATCGAAGGATAAGTCCCAGACAGGAGCTGCCCCCACCTCATACCTGTGCTGCCCTGACAGTCCAAAAAAAGCTCTACAAACTGACATCAGTAACCTGGACTGGTGAGTTTTCTTTCCCAGGTAAAAGAGCCGATGTGTGCGCTCCGAGTGCTGTGGCCCTGAGCCGGCAGCTGACCGCACAAATTCCGAACATCGAAGGATAAGTCCCAGAAAGGAGCTGCCCCCACCTCATACTTGTGCTGCCCTGAGAGTTCCAGGGGAGCCCTACAAACTGACATCAGGAACCTGGACTGGTGAGTTTTCTTTCCCAGGGAAAAGAGCCGATGTTTGTGCTCAGAGTCCTGTGGCCCTGAGCCGCAGCTGACCGCACAAATTCCGAACATCGGAGGATAAGTCCCAGACAGGAGCTGCCCCCTCCTCATAATTGTGCTGCCCTGACAGTCTCAGGGGAGCCCTACAAACTGACATCAGGAACCTGGACTGGTGAGTTTTCTTTCCCAGGGAAAAGAGCCGATGTTTGCGCTCCGAGTCCTGTGGCCCTGAGCCGGCAGCTGACTGCAAAAAATCCGAACATCGAAGGATAAGTCCCAGACAGGAGCTGACCCCACCTCATACCTGTGCTGCCCTGAGAGTTCAAAAAGAGCTCTACAAACTGACATCAGGAACCTGGACTGGTGAGTTTTCTTTCCCAGGGAAAAGAGCCGATGTTTGCGCTCCGAGTCCTGTGGCCCTGAGCCGGCAGCTGACTGCATAAAATCGGAACATTGAAGGATAAGTCCCAGACAGGAGCTGCCCCCACCTCATACCTGTGCTGCCGTGAGAGTTCAAAAAGAGCTCTACAAACTGACATCAGGAACCTGGACTGGTGAGTTTTCTTTCCCAGGGAAAAGAGCCGATGTTTGCGCCCTGAGTCCTGAGGCCCTGAGCCGGCAGCTGACCGCACAAATTCCGAACATCGAAGGATAAGTCCCAGAAAGGAGCTGCCCCCACCTCATACTTGTGCTGCCCTGAGAGTTCCAGGGGAGCCCTACAAACTGACATCAGGAACCTGGACTGGTGAGTTTTCTTTCCCAGGGAAAAGAGCCGATGTTTGTGCTCAGAGTCCTGTGGCCCTGAGCCGCAGCTGACCGCACAAATTCCGAACATCGGAGGATAAGTCCCAGACAGGAGCTGCCCCCTCCTCATAATTGTGCTGCCCTGACAGTCTCAGGGGAGCCCTACAAACTGACATCAGGAACCTGGACTGGTGAGTTTTCTTTCCCAGGGAAAAGAGCCGATGTTTGCGCTCCGAGTCCTGTGGTCCGGAGCGGGCAGCTGAGCGCAAAAAATCCGAACATCGAAGGATAAGTCCCAGACAGGAGCTGCCCCCACCTCATACTTGTGCTGCCCTGAGAGTCCCAGGGGAGCCCTACAAACTGACATCAGGAACCTGGACTGGTGAGTTTTCTTTCCCAGGGAAAAGAGCCGATGTTTGTGCTCCGACTCCTGTGGCCCTGAGCCGGCAGCTGAGTGCAAAAAATCGGAACATCGAAGGATAAGTCCCAGACAGGAGCTGCCCCCACCTCATACCTGTGCTGCCCTGAGAGTTCAAAAAGAGCTCTACAAACTGACATCAGGAACCTGGACTGGTGAGTTTTCTTTCCCAGGGAAAAGAGCCGATGTTTGCGCTCCGAGTCCTGTGGCCCTGAGCCGGCAGCTGACTGCATAAAATCGGAACATCGAAGGATAAGTCCCAGACAGGAGCTGCCCCCACCTCATACCTGTGCTGCCGTGAGAGTTCAAAAAGAGCTCTACAAACTGACATCAGGAACCTGGACTGGTGAGTTTTCTTTCCCAGGGAAAAGAGCCGATGTTTGCGCCCTGAGTCCTGTGGCCCTGAGCCGGCAGCTGACCGCACAAATTCCGAACATCGAAGGATAAGTCCCAGAAAGGAGCTGCCCCCACCTCATACTTGTGCTGCCCTGAGAGTTCCAGGGGAGCCCTACAAACTGACATCAGGAACCTGGACTGGTGAGTTTTCTTTCCCAGGGAAAAGAGCCGATGTTTGTGCTCAGAGTCCTGTGGCCCTGAGCCGCAGCTGACCGCACAAATTCCGAACATCGGAGGATAACTTCCAGAAAGGAGCTGCCCCCACCTCATACTTGTGCTGCCCTGAGAGTCCAAAAAGAGCTCTACAAACTGACATCAGGAACCTGGACTGGTGAGTTTTCTTTCCCAGGGAAAAGAGCCGATGTTTGCGCTCCGAGTCCTGTGGCCCTGAGCCGGCAGCTGACTGCAAAAAATCCGAACATCGAAGGATAAGTCCCAGACAGGAGCTGCCCCCTCCTCATACTTGTGCTGCCCTGACAGTCCCAGGGGAGCCCTACAAACTGACATCAGGAACCTGGACTGGTGAGTTTTCTTTCCCAGGGAAAAGAGCCGATGTTTGCGCTCCGAGTCCTGTGGCCCTGAGCCGGCAGCTGACTGCATAAAATCGGAACATCGAAGGATAAGTCCCAGACAGGAGCTGCCCCCACCTCATACCTGTGCTGCCCTGAGAGTTCAAAAAGAGCTCTACAAACTGACATCAGGAACCTGGACTGGTGAGTTTTCTTTCCCAGGGAAAAGAGCCGATGTTTGCGCTCCGAGTCCTGTGGCCCTGAGCCGGCAGCTGACTGCATAAAATCGGAACATTGAAGGATAAGTCCCAGACAGGAGCTGCCCCCACCTCATACCTGTGCTGCCCTGAGAGTTCAAAAAGAGCTCTACAAACTGACATCAGGAACCTGGACTGGTGAGTTTTCTTTCCCAGGGAAAAGAGCCGATGTTTGCGCCCTGAGTCCTGTGGCCCTGAGCTGGCAGCTGACCGCACAAATTCCGAACATCGAAGGATAAGTCCCAGACAGGAGCTGCCCCCACCTCATACTTGTGCTGCCCTGAGAGTCCCAGGGGAGCCCTACAAACTGACATCAGGAACCTGGACTGGTGAGTTTTCTTTCCCAGGGAAAAGAGCCGATGTTTGCGCTCCGAATCCTGTGGCCCTGAGCCGGCAGCTGACCGCAAAAAATCCGAACATCGAAGGATAAGTCCCAGACAGGAGCTGCCCCCACCTCATACCTGTGCTGCCCTGACAGTCCAAAAAAAGCTCTACAAACTGACATCAGTAACCTGGACTGGTGAGTTTTCTTTCCCAGGTAAAAGAGCCGATGTGTGCGCTCCGAGTGCTGTGGCCCTGAGCCGGCAGCTGACCGCACAAATTCCGAACATCGAAGGATAAGTCCCAGACAGGAGCTGTCCCCACCTCATACTTGTGCTGCCCTGAGAGTTCCAGGGGAGCCCTACAAAGTGACATCAGGAACCTGGACTGGTGAGTTTTCTTTCCCAGGGAAAAGAGCCGATGTTTGTGCTCAGAGTCCTGTGGCCCTGAGCCGGCAGCTGACTGCAAAAAATCCGAACATCGAAGGATAAGTCCCAGATAGGAGCTGCCCCCACCTCATACTTGTGCTGCCCTGACAGTCCAAAAAGAGCTCTACAAACTGACATCAGGAACCTGGATGGTGAGTTTTCTTTCCCAGGGAAAAGAGCCGATGTTTGCGCCCCTAGTCCTGTGGCCCTGAGCCGCAGCTGACCGCACAAATTCCGAACATCGGAGGATAAGTCCCAGACAGGAGCTGCCCCCACCTCATACTTGTGCTGCCCTGAGAGTCCAAAAAGAGCTCTACAAACTGACATCAGGAACCTGGACTGGTGAGTTTTCTTTCCCAGGGAAAAGAGCCGATGTTTGCACTCCGAGTCCTGTGGCCCTGAGCCGGCAGCTGAGTGCAAAAAATCCGAACATCGAAGGATAAGTCCCAGACAGGAGCTGCCCCCACCTCATACCTGTGCTGCCCTGAGAGTTCAAAAAGAGCTCTACAAACTGACATCAGGAACCTGGACTGGTGAGTTTTCTTTCCCAGGGAAAAGAGCCGATGTTTGCGCTCCGAGTCCTGTGGCCCTGAGCCGGCAGCTGACTGCAAAAAATCCGAACATCGAAGGATAAGTCCCAGACAGGAGCTGCCCCCTCCTCATACTTGTGCTGCCCTGACAGTCCCAGGGCAGCCCTACAAACTGACATCAGGAACCTGGACTGGTGAGTTTTCTTTCCCAGGGAAAAGAGCCGATGTTTGCGCTCCGAGTCCTGTGGCCCTGAGCCGGCAGCTGACTGCATATAATCGGAACATCGAAGGATAAGTCCCAGACAGGAGCTGCCCCCACCTCATACCTGTGCTGCCCTGAGAGTTCAAAAAGAGCTCTACAAACTGACATCAGGAACCTGGACTGGTGAGTTTTCTTTCCCAGGGAAAAGAGCCGATGTTTGCGCTCCGAGTCCTGTGGCCCTGAGCCGGCAGCTGACTGCATAAAATCGGAACATTGAAGGATAAGTCCCAGACAGGAGCTGCCCCCACCTCATACCTGTGCTGCCCTGAGAGTTCAAAAAGAGCTCTACAAACTGACATCAGGAACCTGGACTGGTGAGTTTTCTTTCCCAGGGAAAAGAGCCGATGTTTGCGCCCTGAGTCCTGTGGCCCTGAGCTGGCAGCTGACCGCACAAATTCCGAACATCGAAGGATAAGTCCCAGACAGGAGCTGCCCCCACCTCATACTTGTGCTGCCCTGAGAGTCCCAGGGGAGCCCTACAAACTGACATCAGGAACCTGGACTGGTGAGTTTTCTTTCCCAGGGAAAAGAGCCGATGTTTGCGCTCCGAAACCTGTGGCCCTGAGCCGGCAGCTGACCGCAAAAAATCCGAACATCGAAGGATAAGTCCCAGACAGGAGCTGCCCCCACCTCATACCTGTGCTGCCCTGACAGTCCAAAAAAAGCTCTACAAACTGACATCAGTAACCTGGACTGGTGAGTTTTCTTTCCCAGGTAAAAGAGCCGATGTGTGCGCTCCGAGTGCTGTGGCCCTGAGCCGGCAGCTGACCGCACAAATTCCGAACATCGAAGGATAAGTCCCAGACAGGAGCTGTCCCCACCTCATACTTGTGCTGCCCTGAGAGTTCCAGGGGAGCCCTACAAAGTGACATCAGGAACCTGGACTGGTGAGTTTTCTTTCCCAGGGAAAAGAGCCGATGTTTGTGCTCAGAGTCCTGTGGCCCTGAGCCGGCAGCTGACTGCAAAAAATCCGAACATCGAAGGATAAGTCCCAGATAGGAGCTGCCCCCACCTCATACTTGTGCTGCCCTGAGAGTCCAAAAAGAGCTCTACAAACTGACATCAGGAACCTGGACTGGTGAGTTTTCTTTCCCAGGGAAAAGAGCCGATGTTTGCGCTCCGAGTCCTGTGGCCCTGAGCCGGCAGATGACTGCAAAAAATCCGAACATCGAAGGATAAGTCCCAGACAGGAGCTGCCCCCACCTCATACTTGTGCTGCCCTGAGAGTTCAAAAACTGCTCTACAAACTGACATCAGGAACCTGGACTGGTGAGTTTTCTTTCCCAGGGAAAAGAACCGATGTATGCACTCCGAGTCCTGTGGCCCTGAGCCGGCAGCTGAGTGCAAAAAATCCGAACATCGAAGGATAAGTCCCAGACAGGAGCTGCCCCCACCTCATACTTGTGCTGCCCTGAGAGTCCCAGGGGAGCCCTACAAACTGACATCAGGAACCTGGACTGGTGAGTTTTCTTTCCCAGGGAAAAGAGCCGATGTTTGCGCTCCGAGTCCTGTGGCCCTGAGCCGGCAGCTGACTGCATAAAATCGGAACATTGAAGGATAAGTCCCAGACAGGAGCTGCCCCCACCTCATACCTGTGCTGCCCTGAGAGTTCAAAAAGAGCTCTACAAACTGACATCAGGAACCTGGACTGGTGAGTTTTCTTTCCCAGGGGAAAGAACCGATGTATGCACTCCGAGTCCTGTGGCCCTGAGCCGGCAGCTGAGTGCAAAAAATCCGAACATCGAAGGATAAGTCCCAGACAGGAGCTGCCCACATCTCATACTTGTGCTGCCCTGAGAGTCCCAGGGGAGCCCTACAAACTGACATCAGGAACCTGGACTGGTGAGTTTTCTTTCCCAGGGAAAAGAGCCGATGTTTGCGCTCCGAGTCCTGTGGCCCTGAGCCGGCAGCTGACTGCAAAAAATCCGAACATCGAAGGATAAGTCCCAGACAGGAGCTGCCCCCACCTCATACTTGTGCTGCCCTGAGAGTCCCAAAAAGAGCCCTACAAACTGACATCAGGAACCTGGACTGGTGAGTTTTCTTTCCCAGGGAAAAGAGCCGATGTTTGCGCTCCGAGTCCTGTGGTCCAGAGCGGGCAGCTGAGTGCAAAAAATCCGAACATCGAAGGATAAGTCCCAGACAGGATCTGCCCCCACCTCATACTTGTGCTGCCCTGAGAGTCCCAGGGGAGCCCTACAAATTGACATCAGGAACCTGGACTGGTGAGTTTTCTTTCCCAGGGAAAAGAGCCGATGTTTGCACTCCGAGTCCTGTGGCCGTGAGCCGGCAGCTGACCGCACAAATTCCGAACATCGAAGGATAAGTTCCAGAAAGGAGCTGCCCCCACCTCATACTTGTGCTGCCCTGACAGTCCAAAAAGAGCTCTACAAACTGACATCAGGAACCTGGATGGTGAGTTTTCTTTCCCAGGGAAAAGAGCCGATGTTTGCGCCCCTAGTCCTGTGGCCCTGAGCCGCAGCTGACCGCACAAATTCCGAACATCGGAGGATAAGTCCCAGACAGGAGCTGCCCCCACCTCATACTTGTGCTGCCCTGAGAGTCCAAAAAGAGCTCTACAAACTGACATCAGGAACCTGGACTGGTGAGTTTTCTTTCCCAGGGAAAAGAGCCGATGTTTGCACTCCGAGTCCTGTGGCCCTGAGCCGGCAGCTGAGTGCAAAAAATCCGAACATCGAAGGATAAGTCCCAGACAGGAGCTGCCCCCACCTCATACCTGTGCTGCCCTGAGAGTTCAAAAAGAGCTCTACAAACTGACATCAGGAACCTGGACTGGTGAGTTTTCTTTCCCAGGGAAAAGAGCCGATGTTTGCGCTCCGAGTCCTGTGGCCCTGAGCCGGCAGCTGACTGCAAAAAATCCGAACATCGAAGGATAAGTCCCAGACAGGAGCTGCCCCCTCCTCATACTTGTGCTGCCCTGACAGTCCCAGGGCAGCCCTACAAACTGACATCAGGAACCTGGACTGGTGAGTTTTCTTTCCCAGGGAAAAGAGCCGATGTTTGCGCTCCGAGTCCTGTGGCCCTGAGCCGGCAGCTGACTGCATATAATCGGAACATCGAAGGATAAGTCCCAGACAGGAGCTGCCCCCACCTCATACCTGTGCTGCCCTGAGAGTTCAAAAAGAGCTCTACAAACTGACATCAGGAACCTGGACTGGTGAGTTTTCTTTCCCAGGTAAAAGAGCCGATGTTTGCGCTCCGAGTCCTGTGGCCCTGAGCGGGCAGCTGACCGCACAAATTCCGAACATCGAAGGATAAGTCCCAGACAGGAGCTGCCCCCTCCTCATACTTGTGCTGCCCTGAGAGTCCAAAAAGAGCCCTAAAAACTGACATCAGGAACCTGGACTGGTGAGTTTTCTTTCCCAGGGAAAAGAGCCGATGTTTGCGCCCCGAGTCCTGTGGCCGTGAGCCGGCAGCTGACCGCACAAATTCCGAACATCGAAGGATAAGTTCCAGAAAGGAGCTGCCCCCACCTCATACTTGTGCTGCCCTGAGAGTCCAAAAAGAGCTCTACAAACTGACATCAGGAACCTGGACTGGTGAGTTTTCTTTCCCAGGGAAAAGAGCCGATGTTTGCACTCCGAGTCCTGTGGCCCTGAGCCGGCAGCTGAGTGCAAAAAATCCGAACATCGAAGGATAAGTCCCAGACAGGAGCTGCCCCCACCTCATACCTGTGCTGCCCTGAGAGTTCAAAAAGAGCTCTACAAACTGACATCAGGAACCTGGACTGGTGAGTTTTCTTTCCCAGGGAAAAGAGCCGATGTTTGCGCTCCGAGTCCTGTGGCCCTGAGCCGGCAGCTGACTGCATAAAATCGGAACATCGAAGGATAAGTCCCAGACAGGAGCTGCCCCCACCTCATACCTGTGCTGCCCTGAGAGTTCAAAAAGAGCTCTACAAACTGACATCAGGAACCTGGACTGGTGAGTTTTCTTTCCCAGGGAAAAGAGCCGATGTTTGCGCTCCGACTCCTGTGGCCCTGAGCCGGCAGCTGACTGCAAAAAATCCGAACATCGAAGGATAAGTCCCAGACAGGAGCTGCCCACATCTCATACTTGTGCTGCCCTGACAGTCCCAGGGGAGCCCTACAAACTGACATCAGGAACCTGGACTGGTGAGTTTTCTTTCCCAGGGAAAAGAGCCGATGTTTGCGCTCCGAGTCCTGTGGCCCTGAGCCGGCAGCTGACTGCATAAAATCGGAACATCGAAGGATAAGTCCCAGACAGGAGCTGCCCCCACCTCATACCTGTGCTGCCCTGAGAGTTCAAAAAGAGCTCTACAAACTGACATCAGGAACCTGGACTGGTGAGTTTTCTTTCCCAGGGAAAAGAGCCGATGTTTGCGCCCTGAGTCCTGTGGCCCTGAGCTGGCAGCTGACCGCACAAATTCCGAACATCGAAGGATAAGTCCCAGACAGGAGCTGCCCCCACCTCATACTTGTGCTGCCCTGACAGTCCCAGGGGAGCCCTACAAACTGACATCAGGAACCTGGACTGGTGAGTTTTCTTTCCCAGGGAACAGAGCCGATGTTTGCGCTCCGAATCCTGTGGCCCTGAGCCGGCAGCTGACTGCAAAAAATCCGAACATCGAAGGATAAGTCCCAGATAGGAGCTGCCCCCACCTCATACTTGTGCTGCCCTGAGAGTCCAAAAAGAGCTCTACAAACTGACATCAGGAACCTGGACTGGTGAGTTTTCTTTCCCAGGGAAAAGAGCCGATGTTTGCACTCCGAGTCCTATGGCCCTGAGCCGGCAGCTGAGTGCAAAAAATCCGAACATCGAAGGATAAGTCCCAGACAGGAGCTGCCCGCACCTCATACCTGTGCTGCCCTGAGAGTTCAAAAAGAGCTCTACAAACTGACATCAGGAACCTGGACTGGTGAGTTTTCTTTCCCAGGGAAAAGAGCCGATGTTTGCGCTCCGAGTCCTGTGGCCCTGAGCCGGCAGCTGACTGCAAAAAATCCGAACATCGAAGGATAAGTCCCAGACAGGAGCTGCCCCCACCTCATACCTGTGCTGCCCTGAGAGTTCAAAAAGAGCTCTACAAACTGACATCAGGAACCTGGACTGGTGAGTTTTCTTTCCCAGGGAAAAGAGCCGATGTTTGCGCTCCGAGTCCTGTGGCCCTGAGCCGGCAGCTGACTGCATAAAATCGGAACATCGAAGGATAAGTCCCAGACAGGAGCTGCCCCCACCTCATACCTGTGCTGCCCTGAGAGTTCAAAAAGAGCTCTACAAACTGACATCAGGAACCTGGACTGGTGAGTTTTCTTTCCCAGGGAAAAGAGCCGATGTTTGCGCTCCGAGTCCTGTGGCCCTGAGCCGGCAGCTGACTGCATAAAATCCGAATATCGAAGGATAAGTCCCAGACAGGAGCTTCCCCCACCTCATACCTCTGCTGCCCTGACAGTCCAAAAAAAGCTCTACAAACTGATATCAGGAACCTGGACTGGTGAGTTTTCTTTCCCAGGGAAAAGAGCCGATGTTTGCGCTCCGACTCCTGTGGCCGTGAGCCGGCAGCTGACCGCACAAATTCCGAACATCGAAGGATAAGTCCCAGACAGGAGCTGCCCCAACCTCATACTTGTGCTGCCCTGACAGTCCCAGGGTAGCCCTACAAACTGACATCAGGAACCTGGACTGGTGAGTTTTCTTTCCCAGGGAAAAGAGCCGATGTTTGCGCTCCGACTCCTGTGGCCCTGAGCCGGCAGCTGACCGCACAAATTCCGAACATCGAAGGATAAGTCCCAGACAGGAGCTGCCCCCTCCTCATACTTGTGCTGACCTGAGAGTCCAAAAAGAGCTCTAAAAACTGACATCAGGAACCTGGACTGGTGAGTTTTCTTTCCCAGGGAAAAGAGCCAATGTTTGCGCCCCGAGTCCTTTGGCCGTGGGCCGGCAGCTGACCGCACAAATTCCGAACATCGAAGGATAAGTCCCAGAAAGGAGCTGCCCCCACCTCATACTTGTGCTGCCCTGAGAGTTCAAAATAAGCCCTACAAACTGACATCAGGAACCTGGACTGGTGAGTTTTCTTTCCCAGGGAAAAGAGCCGATGTTTGTGTTCAGAGTCCTTTGGCCCTGAGCCGGCAGCTGAGTGCAAAAAATCCGAACATCGAAGGATAAGTCCCAGACAGGAGCTGCCCCCACCTCATACTTGTGCTGCCCTGACAGTCCCAGGGGAGCCCTACAAACTGACATCAGGAACCTGGACTGCTGAGTTTTCTTTCCCAGGGAAAAGAGCCAATGTTTGCGCTCCGAGTCCTGTGGTCCGGAGCGAGCAGCTGAGTGCAAAAAATCCGAACATCGAAGGATAAGTCCCAGACAGGAGCTGCCCCAACCTCATACTTGTGCTGCCCTGACAGTCCCAGGGGAGCCCTACAAACTGACATCAGGAACCTGGACTGGTGAGTTTTCTTTCCCAGGGAAAAGAGCCGATGTTTGCGCTCCGAGTCCTGTGGCCCTGAGCCGGCAGCTGACCGCACAAATTCCGAACATTGAAGGATAAGTCCCAGACAGGAGCTGCCCCCACCTCATACTTGTGCTGCCCTGAGAGTTCAAAAAGAGCTCTACAAACTGACATCAGGAACCTGGACTGGTGAGTTTTCTTTCCCAGGGAAAAGAGCCGATGTTTGCGCTCCGAGTCCTGTGGCCCTGAGCCGGCAGCTGACTGCAAAAAATCCGAACATCGAAGGATAAGTCCCAGACAGGAGCTGCCCACATCTCATACTTGTGCTGCCCTGAGAGTCCCAGGGGAGCCCTACAAACTGACATCAGGAACCTGGACTGGTGAGTTTTCTTTCCCAGGGAAAAGAGCCGATGTTTGCGCTCCGAGTCCTGTGGCCCTGAGCGGGCAGCTGACTGCAAAAAATCGGAACATCGAAGGATAAGTCCCAGACAGGAGCTGCCCCCACCTCATACTTGTGCTGCCCTGAGAGTCCAAAAAGAGCCCTACAAACTGACATCAGGAACCTGGACTGGTGAGTTTTGTTTTCTAGGGAAAAGAGCCGATGTTTGCGCTCCGAGTCTTGTGGTCCGGAGCGGGCAGCTGAGTGCAAAAAATCCGAACATCGAAGGATAAGTCCCAGACAGGATCTGCCCCCACCTCATACTTGTGCTGCCCTCAGAGTCCCAGGGGAGCCCTACAAACTGACATCAGGAACCTGGACTGGTGAGTTTTCTTTCCCAGGGAAAAGAGCCGATGTTTGTGCTCAGAGTCCTGTGGCCCTGAGCGGGCAGCTGAGTGCAAAAAATCCGAACATCGAAGGATAAGTCCCAGACAGGAGCTTCCCCCACCTCATAATTTTGCTGCCCTGAGAGTCCCAGGGGAGCCCTACAAACTTACATCAGGAACCTGGACTGGTGAGTTTTCTTTCCCAGGGAAAAGAGCCAATGTTTGCGCTCCGAGTCCTGTGGTCCGGAGCGAGCAGCTGAGTGCAAAAAATCCGAACATCGAAGGATAAGTCCCAGACAGGAGCTGCCCCCACCTCATACTTGTGCTGCCCTGACAGTCCCAGGGGAGCCCTACAAACTGACATCAGGAACCTGGACTGGTGAGTTTTCTTTCCCAGGGAAAAGAGCCGATGTTTGCGCTCCGACTCCTGTGGCCGTGAGCCGGCAGCTGACCGCACAAATTCTGAACATCGAAGGATAAGTCCCAGACAGGAGCTGCCCCAACCTCATACTTGTGCTGCCCTGACAGTCCCAGGGGAGCCCTACAAACTGACATCAGGAACCTGGACTGGTGAGTTTTCTTTCCCAGGGAAAAGAGCCGATGTTTGCGCTCCGACTCCTGTGGCCCTGAGCGGGCAGCTGACCGCACAAATTCCGAACATCGAAGGATAAGTCCCAGACAGGAGCTGCCCCCTCCTCATACTTGTGCTGACCTGAGAGTTCAAAAAGAGCCCTACAAACTGACATCAGGAACCTGGACTGGTGAGTTTTCTTTCCCAGGGAAAAGAGCCGATGTTTGCGCTCCGAGTCCTGTGGCCCTGAGCCGGCAGCTGAATGCAAAAAGTCCGAACATCGAAGGATAACTCCCAGAAACGAGCTGCCCCCACCTCATACTTGTGCTGCCCTTAGAGTTCCAGGGGAGCCCTACAAACTGACATCAGGAACCTGGACTGGTGAGTTTTCTTTCCCAGGGTAAAGAGCCGATGTTTGCGCTCCGAGTCCTGTGGCCCTGAGCCGGCAGCTGACTGCATAAAATCGGAACATTGAAGGATAAGTCCCAGACAGGAGCTGCCCCCACCTCATACCTGTGCTGCCGTGAGAGTTCAAAAAGAGCTCTACAAACTGACATCAGGAACCTGGACTGGTGAGTTTTCTTTCCCAGGGAAAAGAGCCGATGTTTGCGCCCTGAGTCCTGTGGCCCTGAGCCGGCAGCTGACCGCACAAATTCCGAACATCGAAGGATAAGTCCCAGAAAGGAGCTGCCCCCACCTCATACTTGTGCTGCCCTGAGAGTTCCAGGGGAGCCCTACAAACTGACATCAGGAACCTGGACTGGTGAGTTTTCTTTCCCAGGGAAAAGAGCCGATGTTTGTGCTCAGAGTCCTGTGGCCCTGAGCCGCAGCTGACCGCACAAATTCCGAACATCGGAGGATAAGTCCCAGACAGGAGCTGCCCCCTCCTCATACTTGTGCTGCCCTGACAGTCCCAGGGGAGCCCTACAAACTGACATCAGGAACCTGGACTGGTGAGTTTTCTTTCCCAGGGAAAAGAGCCGATGTTTGCGCTCCGAGTCCTGTGGTCCGGAGCGGGCAGCTGAGTGCAAAAAATCGGAACATCGAAGGATAAGTCCCAGACAGGAGCTGCCCCCACCTCATACTTGTGCTGCCCTGATAGTCCCAGGGGAGCCCTACAAACTGACATCAGGAACCTGGACTGGTGAGTTTTCTTTCCCAGGGAAAAGAGCCGATGTTTGTGCTCCGACTCCTGTGGCCCTGAGCCGGCAGCTGAGTGCAAAAAATCGGAACATCGAAGGATAAGTCCCAGACAGGAGCTGCCCCCACCTCATACCTGTGCTGCCCTGAGAGTC
Organism: Taeniopygia guttata; assembly: GCF_048771995.1. Lineage (NCBI taxonomy): Eukaryota > Metazoa > Chordata > Aves > Passeriformes > Estrildidae > Taeniopygia > Taeniopygia guttata. The sequence continues at coordinate 345,560 of NC_133063.1, read as the reverse complement.
CAAAAAGAGCTCTACAAACTGACATCAGGAACCTGGACTGGTGAGTTTTCTTTCCCAGGGAAAAGAGCCGATGTTTGCGCCTCGAGTCCTGTGGCCGTGAGCCGGCAGCTGACCGCACAAATTCCGAACATCGAAGGATAACTTCCAGAAAGGAGCTGCCCCCACCTCATACTTGTGCTGCCCTGAGAGTCCAAAAAGAGCTCTACAAACTGACATCAGGAACCTGGACTGGTGAGTTTTCTTTCCCAGGGAAAAGAGCCGATGTTTGCGCTCCGAGTCCTGTGGCCCTGAGCCGGCAGCTGACTGCAAAAAATCCGAACATCGAAGGATAAGTCCCAGACAGGAGCTGCCCCCTCCTCATACTTGTGCTGCCCTGACAGTCCCTGGGGAGCCCTACAAACTGACATCAGGAACCTGGACTGGTGAGTTTTCTTTCCCAGGGAAAAGAGCCGATGTTTGCGCTCCGAGTACTGTGGCCCTGAGCCGGCAGCTGACTGCATAAAATCGGAACATCGAAGGATAAGTCCCAGACAGGAGCTGCCCCCACCTCATACCTGTGCTGCCCTGAGAGTTCAAAAAGAGCTCTACAAACTGACATCAGGAACCTGGACTGGTGAGTTTTCTTTCCCAGGGAAAAGAGCCGATGTTTGCGCTCCGAGTCCTGTGGCCCTGAGCCGGCAGCTGACCGCACAAATTCCGAACATCGAAGGATAAATCCCAGACAGGAGCTGCCCCCACCTCATACTTGTGCTGCCCTGAGAGTCCCAGGGGAGCCCTCCAAACTGACATCAGGAACCTGGACTGGTGAGTTTTCTTTCCCAGGGAAAAGAGCCGATGTTTGCGCTCCGAGTCCTGTGGCCCTGAGCCGGCAGCTGACTGCAAAAAATCCGAACATCGAAGGATAAGTCCCAGACAGGAGCTGCCCCCACCTCATACTTGTGCTGCCCTGACAGTCCCAGGGGAGCCCTACAAACTGACATCAGGAACCTGGACTGGTGAGTTTTCTTTCCCAGGGAAAAGAGCCGATGTTTGCACTCCGACTCCTGTGGCCCTGAGCGGGCAACTGACTGCAAAAAATCGGAACATCGAAGGATAAGTCCCAGAAAGGAGCTGCCCCCACCTCATACTTGTGCTGCCCTGACAGTCCCAGGGAAGCCCTACAAACTGACATCAGGAACCTGGACTGGTGAGTTTTCTTTCCCAGGGAATAGAGCCGATGTTTGCGCTCCGAGTCCTGTGGCCCTGAGCTGGCAGCTGACTGCAAAATATCCGAACATCGAAGGATAAGTCCTAGAAAGGAGCTGCCCCCATCTCATACTTGTTCTGTCCTGAGAGTCCAAAAAGAGCTCTACAAACTGACATCAGGAACCTGGACTGGTGAGTTTTCTTTCCCAGGGAAAAGAGCCGATGTTTGTGTTCCGAGTCCTGTGGCCCTGAGCGGGCAGCTGACTGAAAAAAATCAGAACTTCTGATCTCTACAGGGGGGTGCCTGACCCCTGCCAGGGTTCCAGGGCGGCGAGAGCCCTACTAAGCCCTGGATTCCCAGACAGTGTCACAAAGGGTCCTGGGGCTGAGGGTGGTAGAGTGGGTGGGGGCAGCTGAGAGGCAGAAAGGGTCTGCAGGAATAAAAAGGGAGGCACAGGGACACTGAGAGGCTGCGGTGCGGGAATGGAGGGTGACACAAGGAGGCTGAGAGGCAGAAGGGTCTGTAGGAGTAAAAAGGGAGGCACAGGGACACTGAGAGGCTGCAATGGGGAGCTTGAGGGTGACACAAGGAGGCTGAGAGGCAGAAGGGGTCTGTAGGAGTAAAAAGGGGAGCACAGGGACACTGAGAGGCTGCAATGGGGAGCTGGAGGGTGACACATGGAGCCTGAGAGGCAAGGGGTGCCTTGAGGGACAAAGTGGAGGGTGCCTGAGGGTGACAGGTGAACAAGCCCTAAGCTCACCCCAAACAGCACCCCAAGAACACCAGTTTTCCCCAGCAGCAGCTGCAGGCAGTGACTTTAATTAAAAGGCATGGATGGTGTCTGGGACTGAGCACTTTTTAAGGTATTTTTTAAAGTGTTTTTAAAGGGTGTTTGAGGGGTTTTCTCACAGAAGCTCTTGAGGAACTTTCTGGGAGGTTTTAGGCTACTTCTAGGGTATTTTCAGGGTTTTTAAAAGATTTATTTAAGGTGCTTCAAGGGCTTTCTTAGTACTAATTAGAATTTCTATGGGTTTTTTTTCTGGGGTGTTCTTGGGGCTTTTTTAAGACTATTTAAAAATTTTTAGGGCTTTTTTAGGACTATTGGGGGTATGTGGAGGACTCTTAGGACCAGAGTATTTTTAGGTTTTTTGAGGGAAGTTTTATGGTTTTTAGGGTCTTATCAGTCTGTTTTAAGGATTTTGGGGCTATTTTTAGAGCTCTTTTAGGAATGTTTAGGGATTTTTAAAGGTTCTTTGGGGATTTTTAGGGGTGGTTTAGGGTTTTTTTAAACTAGGGTAATTTTATTGTATTTTAAGGGTATTCTGAGCTTATTTTTATGATTTTGTGGGGGTTTTAGGACATAGCGAGGATGAGGGTGTTTTTAGGGCATTTTAATGTTTTTTTAGGGTCTTTTCATGGCATAGAGGCTGAGGGGCAGCTTGAGGGGCACTGTGGGGGTTTGAGGGTGACAGAGGCTGGGAGCTGAGGGAGGAACAGGGGGAGGGGACAGTGGGTGACACAGGGAGATGCTGAGGGGGACAGGGGCAGCTGGAGGGTGACACAGAGAAGCAGCTGTCATTTCCCTGAAGAGTTTTCTTCTGTATCCAGCCCATTATTCCCCTTGAACTCAAATCAGAGGAGCCAAACAGCCACAGCTGCTCTGAATCAGCCCAATCAGGGGTATATTAACCCCAGCCTTTGCTAAGAGGCTTCATTTTGTCTTTGGGATCCACTGGGGTAAGTGCTCTCCTCTCATTTTTGTGAAGAGGCTCTTTCAGCTTATCTCTGTTTGTTCTCTGCAGGTGTTTTGGGCTTCTAATGCAACAGAGGCTTTGAAGATACTGTGAGGAAAACAACACTGAACACAGGTAGTATTTAAATTCATGATTTGGGGTTGTGCATTCAGGGGTGGTGCTTTTGTAATCTCTAATTTTTCTTTTTTTTTTTTCTTTTTTTTTTTTTTTTTTTTTTAGGAGGAGTGCAACTTCCTGTAATTCCAGGTTGTGTCGAGTACAGCATTTTTTCAGCAGAGTGATCATGTTCCAAAAGAGATCTGCCCTGTGTCAAAGATGATGTCTGAGATTGAGGCTTCAGGTGAGTTGAGGATTGGGACTAGGAGTGGGAGAGTGAGCAGGGTACCAAGTTAAGAGTTATCATGGTGGGGTTTTGCAGGCAGTAGGGTGAGAAATGGTGTCTATTTGCAAGGCTTTTCACAAGTATAGCAGAGGCATCCGTGTGTCATACAGCACACAAGCTCATCCACTGAACTCACAGAAATGCCATGTAACTTTGCCTCTCTAAACCAGGTGCTACTCATAATAACAGCCAAACCTTAGACTAGGGATGGAACTGGAGACTTGAGCACCCAAGCACACTCAGGAGAGGATAAGTATCTGACTTGCTGGGATTTGGCCCACATAACACTAAACTCAACCATTGATTTTCCTGTTCTTTATTCTAGCTGAATAAGAGGCCAACAGGAGATCCCCTCCGAGGCAGACGCATTTCAGGTCCAACGTGGATTCGCATTTCCAGTCATCCAAAAGATAAGTGGGGTCCATGGCCTGGGGATGGGAGTAGTGGCCCCCTTCGGCAGCCGATGGGGATTTGAATCCCCAGATATGTGCAAGATAAATCAAGAGCTACAACCCACAGAGGGGATGGAAGCGAAGTGCCAGGTTGGGACTCCCCAGGAGGGGTTTTTGAGTCAGTTTTAGAGATGAGGATGTCCAAGAAGTGTCTCCTTAGGCCAGCTAAAGGAAAAGTGTCTGTTTTGATCACAGTGCCGGGGTGCGCAGGGCAGAGCAGTTCCGGTGTGTGTCCTGTCACTTGTCTCTGGTGCACTCTGTGTTCTTTGGGTCTCCCAGTCCTTTCTTCTTGTGGAAAGCTCTCTCTCCCTGTCTTGTCCCCTCGTTTCTCACGTCCTGTGTCACGGGTGTCTGCACATATTTGTCCCGGAGCTGCTCTGCCCTGCTGCATAGCCTGTAATAGCACAAGTCCTGGGGACTTGAAATTAGTAATGCAGGGTGCAGCTGGGCTCCAGGTTGTGTTAGGAGATTACCAGAACATGTTTGGTGGTGTTAAGTTGTCCTGCAGCGGTTTGACATTAGTCCTAACTTCGTTTCAGATGCAGACAGTACAAATCGGTGGCAAAGGGCACCAGTCCTGGATGAGGAACTTCCCATGAGCTGGTCAGTCATTGTTTGCATTTACAGGGGAAGCATAAATGGTGAATCTGTTTCAGCACTGTTCTTTGCCTTTACTTTTAGGAGGTCCAGGCAGATAGCAGCAGTCAAAGCCCAGTGTGCCAGGTGAGCAGTGGACAGAAGCAGTTGTTCTTGCTAAGGTTTCAGTTTTTGGTGCAACTGTAAGCATCCATTCTTGTTTTTGTGCTTTAGGGAATCCACTGGGAGTATGCTAAGCCCCTGTCAGCAGCTGGCTGATGGACTGGGTTTGCTGCACTTATGAGCCCTCTGGAAGTATTACAGGATCCTGTGATGAAGCCTACTGATTTTGCATTTCAAGGTCCCATCCTGGTAGCCCAGAGCAGTGGCCAAGGAGTTGTGGTGAGTCAGGGAGGTAGGGAGGAGGAGTGAGAGTCCACTCAAGTTTCAGCAATGCCATGTCACCCTTTCTCCACTTAATCTAGGTGTACCCTGAGATGATGCTGTCGGCCTCCAAGCACGCCTGCGGTGTGTGGCCCGACCATTCTGAGGAGAATGGTGAGTAGCAGAATTGTCAGGTTTTGGCCATTGTGCTGTTACGGTTGTGCACTGATGTTTGGTTTTCTTTGTCTTGGCAGACCAAGAGAGAACAGTCTGGTGACAACTGGAGTTTCCCAGACAGGCAGGAGGCCTCGTTCTGCACCCGATGGAGATTTGGATCCCCAGATATATGCCAGATAAGTCAAGGGCTACAACCCACAGAGGGCATGGAAGCGAGGTGCCAGGTTGGGAGTCCCCAGGAGGGGTTTTTGAGTCAGTTTTGGATACGGGGATGTCTAAGAAGCGTCTCCTTAGGCCAGCTGAAGGGAAAGTGTCTGTTTTGATCACAGTGCTGAGGTGCGCAGGGCAGAGCAGTTCTGGTGTGTGTCCTGTCACTTGTCTCTGGTGCACTCTGTGTTCTTTGGGTCTCCCAGTCCTTTCTTCTTGTGGAAAGCTCTCTCTCCCTGTCTTGTCCCCTCGTTTCTCACGTCCTGTCCTGTGTCACGGGTGTCTGCACATATTTGTACCGGAGCTGCTCTGCCCTGCTGTGTAGCCTGTAATAGCACAAGTCCTGGGGACTTGAAATTAGTAATGCAGGTTGCAGCTGGGCTCCAGATTTTATTAGGAGATTGACATAACATGTTTGGTACTGTTAAGTTGTCCAGTAGAGGTTTGACATTAGTCCTAACTTCGTTTCAGATGCAGACAGTACAAATCGGTGGCAAAGGGCACCAGTCCTGGATGAGGAACTTCCCATGAGCTGGTCAGTCATTGTTTGCATTTACAGGGGAAGCATAAATGGTGAATCTGTTACAGCCCTGTTCTGTGCCTTTATTTTTAGGAGGTCCAGGCAGATAGCAGCAGTCAAAGCCCAGTGTGCCAGGTGAGCAGTGGACAGAAGCAGTTGTTCTTGCTAAGGTTTCAGTTTTTGGTGCAACTGTAATCATCCACTCTTGTTTTTGTGCTTTAGGGAATCCACTGGGAGTATGCTAAGCCCCTGTCAGCAGCTGGCTGATGGACTGGGTTTGCTGCACTTATGAGCCCTCTGGAAGTATTACAGGATCCTGTGATGAAGCCTACTGATTTTGCATTTCAAGGTCCCATCCTGGTAGCCCAGAGCAGTGGCCAAGGAGTTGTGGTGAGTCGGGGAGGTAGGGAGGAGGAGTGGGAGTCCTCTCGAGTTTCAGCATTGTCTCCCCTTAACGTAGGTGTGCCCTGCAATGATGGCGTCAGAATCCAAGCACACCCGGAGCGTGCAGGCCCAGAACCCGGGCATTCTGAGGAGGATGGTGAGTAGCAAAATTATCAGGTTTTGGCCCATGTGCTCTTAAGGCTGTGCACTGATGTTTGCTTTTCATTCTCTTGGCAGGCCAAGAAGTGACAGCTGGAACTTACCAGACAGGCAGACGGCCTTCTTCTGCAGCCAACAGGGATTTGCATCCCCAGATATGTGCAAGATAAGTCAAGGGCTACAACCCACAGAGGGCATGGAAGCGAGGTGCCAGGTTGGGAGTCCCCAGGAGGGGTTTTTCAGTTAGTTTTGGAGATGAGGATGTCCAAGAAGTGTCTCCTTAGGCCAGCTAAAGGAAAAGTGTCTGTTTTGATCACAGTGCCGGGGTGCGCAGGGCAGAGCAGTTCCGGTGTGTGTCCTGTCACTTGTCTCTGGTGCACTCTGTGTTCTTTGGGTCTCCCAGTCCTTTCTTCTTGTGGAAAGCTCTCTCTCCCTGTCTTGTCCCCTCATTTCTCACGTCCTGTGTCACGGGTTACTGCACATATTTGTCCCGGAGCTGCTCTGCCCTGCTGCATAGCCTGTAATAGCACAAGTCCTGGGGACTTGAAATTGGTAATGCAGGGTGTAGCTGGGCTCCAGGTTGTGTTAGGAGATTACCAGAACATGTTTGGTGGTGTTAAGTTGTCCTGTAGAGGTTTGACATTAGTCCTAACTTCGTTTCAGATGCAGACAGTACAAATCGGTGGCAAAGGGCACCAGTCCTGGATGAGGAACTTCCCATGAGCTGGTCAGTCATTGTTTGCATTTACAGGGGAAGCATAAATGGTGAATCTGTTACAGCCCTGTTCTGTGCCTTTATTTTTAGGAGGTCCAGGCAGATAGCAGCAGTCAAAGCCCAGTGTGCCAGGTGAGCAGTGGACAGAAGCAGTTGTTCTTGCTAAGGTTTCAGTTTTTGGTGCAACTGTAATCATCCATTCTTGTTTTTGTGCTTTAGGGAATCCACTGGGAGTATGCTAAGCCCCTGTCAGCAGCTGGCTGATGGACTGGGTTTGCTGCACTTATGAGCCCTCTGGAAGTATTACAGGATCCTGTGATGAAGCCTACTGATTTTGCATTTCAAGGTCCCATCCTGGTAGCCCAGAGCAGTGGCCAAGGAGTTGTGGTGAGTCGGGGAGGTAGGGAGGAGGAGTGGGAGTCCTCTCGAGTTTCAGCATTGTCTCCCCTTAACGTAGGTGTGCCCTGCAATGATGGCGTCAGAATCCAAGCACACCCGGAGCGTGCAGGCCCAGAACCCGGGCATTCTGAGGAGGATGGTGAGTAGCAAAATTATCAGGTTTTGGCCCATGTGCTCTTAAGGCTGTGCACTGATGTTTGGTTTTCATTCTCTTGGCAGGCCAAGAAGTGACAGCTGGAACTTACCAGACAGGCAGACGGCCTTCTTCTGCAGCCAACAGGGATTTGCATCCCCAGATATGTGCAAGATAAGTCAAGGGCTACAACCCACAGAGGGCATGGAAGCGAGGTGCCAGGTTGGGAGTCCCCAGGAGGGGTTTTTCAGTTAGTTTTGGAGATGAGGATGTCCAAGAAGTGTCTCCTTAGGCCAGCTAAAGGAAAAGTGTCTGTTTTGATCACAGTGCCGGGGTGCGCAGGGCAGAGCAGTTCCGGTGTGTGTCCTGTCACTTGTCTCTGGTGCACTCTGTGTTCTTTGGGTCTCCCAGTCCTTTCTTCTTGTGGAAAGCTCTCTCTCCCTGTCTTGTCCCCTCATTTCTCACGTCCTGTGTCACGGGTTACTGCACATATTTGTCCCGGAGCTGCTCTGCCCTGCTGCATAGCCTGTAATAGCACAAGTCCTGGGGACTTGAAATTGGTAATGCAGGGTGTAGCTGGGCTCCAGGTTGTGTTAGGAGATTACCAGAACATGTTTGGTGGTGTTAAGTTGTCCTGTAGAGGTTTGACATTAGTCCTAACTTCGTTTCAGATGCAGACAGTACAAATCGGTGGCAAAGGGCACCAGTCCTGGATGAGGAACTTCCCATGAGCTGGTCAGTCATTGTTTGCATTTACAGGGGAAGCATAAATGGTGAATCTGTTACAGCCCTGTTCTGTGCCTTTATTTTTAGGAGGTCCAGGCAGATAGCAGCAGTCAAAGCCCAGTGTGCCAGGTGAGCAGTGGACAGAAGCAGTTGTTCTTGCTAAGGTTTCAGTTTTTGGTGCAACTGTAAGCATCCATTCTTGTTTTTGTGCTTTAGGGAATCCACTGGGAGTATGCTAAGCCCCTGTCAGCAGCTGGCTGATGGACTGGGTTTGCTGCACTTATGAGCCCTCTGGAAGTATTACAGGATCCTGTGATGAAGCCTACTGATTTTGCATTTCAAGGTCCCATCCTGGTAACCCAGAGCAGTGGCCAAGGAGTTGTGGTGAGTCGGGGAGGTAGGGAGGAGGAGTGGGAGTCCTCTCGAGTTTCAGCATTGTCTCCCCTTAACGTAGGTGTGCCCTGCAATGATGGCGTCAGAATCCAAGCACACCCGGAGCGTGCAGGCCCAGAACCCGGGCATTCTGAGGAGGATGGTGAGTAGCAAAATTATCAGGTTTTGGCCCATGTGCTCTTAAGGCTGTGCACTGATGTTTGCTTTTCATTCTCTTGGCAGGCCAAGAAGTGACAGCTGGAACTTACCAGACAGGCAGACGGCCTTCTTCTGCAGCCAACAGGGATTTGCATCCCCAGATATGTGCAAGATAAGTCAAGGGCTACAACCCACAGAGGGCATGGAAGCGAGGTGCCAGGTTGGGAGTCCCCAGGAGGGGTTTTTCAGTTAGTTTTGGAGATGAGGATGTCCAAGAAGTGTCTCCTTAGGCCAGCTAAAGGAAAAGTGTCTGTTTTGATCACAGTGCCGGGGTGCGCAGGGCAGAGCAGTTCCGGTGTGTGTCCTGTCACTTGTCTCTGGTGCACTCTGTGTTCTTTGGGTCTCCCAGTCCTTTCTTCTTGTGGAAAGCTCTCTCTCCCTGTCTTGTCCCCTCATTTCTCACGTCCTGTGTCACGGGTTACTGCACATATTTGTCCCGGAGCTGCTCTGCCCTGCTGCATAGCCTGTAATAGCACAAGTCCTGGGGACTTGAAATTGGTAATGCAGGGTGTAGCTGGGCTCCAGGTTGTGTTAGGAGATTACCAGAACATGTTTGGTGGTGTTAAGTTGTCCTGTAGAGGTTTGACATTAGTCCTAACTTCGTTTCAGATGCAGACAGTTCAAATCAGTGGCAGAGGGCACCAACCCAGGGTGAGGGTGTTGTACTAATCAGGTCAGTCATTGTTTGCATTAGGAAGCCAAAGTGATTGCCCAACCTTGGAAAGAAAAGCCTGAGTTTGTGCTCAGGACACTTGAGCCCTGAGCGAGAAGCTGATTGCACAAAATCCGAACATCAAAGAACGTGTCCCAGACCAGGGCTGCCACTACCCCATACTTGTTCTGCCCTGAGAGTCCCAGGGGAGCCCTACAAACTGACATCAGGAACCTGGACTGGTGTGTTTTCTTTCCCAGGGAAAAGAGCCGAAGTTTGCGCTCCGACTCCTGTGGCCCTGAGCGGGCAGCTGACCGCACAAATTCCGGAACATCGAAGGATAAGTCCCAGACAGGAGCTGCCCCCACCTCATACTTGTGCTGCCCTGAGAGTCCAAAAAGAGCTCTACAAACTGACATCAGGAACCTGGACTGGTGAGTTTTCTTTCCCAGGGAAAAGAGCCGATGTTTGCGCTCCGAGTCCTGTGGTCCGGAGCAGGCAGCTGAGTGCAAAAAATCCGAACATCGAAGGATAAGTCCCAGACAGGATCTACCCCCACCTCATACTTGTGCTGCCCTGACAGTCCTAGGGGAGCACTACAAACTGACATCAGGAACCTGGACTGGTGAGTTTTCTTTCCCAGGGAAAAGAGCCGATGTTTGCGCTCCGACTCCTGTGGCCCTGAGCGGGCAGCTGACCGCACAAATTCCGAACATCGAAGGATAAGTCCCAGACAGGAGCTGCCCCCACCTCATACCTGTGCTGCCCTGACAGTCCAAAAAGAGCTCTACAAACTGACATCAGGAACCTGGATGGTGAGTTTTCTTTCCCAGGGAAAAGAGCCGATGTTTGCGCCCCGAGTCCTGTGGCCCTGAGCCGGCAGCTGAGTGCAAAAAATCCGAACATCGAAGGATAAGTCCCAGACAGGAGCTGCCCCCACCTCATACTTGTGCTGCCCTGAGAGTCCCAGGGGAGCCCCCCAAACTGACATCAGGAACCTGGACTGGTGAGTTTTCTTTCCCAGGGAAAAGAGCCGATGTTTGCGCTCCGAGTCCTGTGGCCCTGAGCCGGCAGCTGACTGCAAAAAATCCGAACATCGAAGGATAAGTCCCAGACAGGAGCTGACCCCACCTCATACCTGTGCTGCCCTGAGAGTTCAAAAAGAGCTCTACAAACTGACATCAGGAACCTGGACTGGTGAGTTTTCTTTCCCAGGGAAAAGAGCCGATGTTTGCGCTCCGAGTCCTGTGGCCCTGAGCCGGCAGCTGACTGCATAAAATCGGAACATTGAAGGATAAGTCCCAGACAGGAGCTGCCCCCACCTCATACCTGTGCTGCCGTGAGAGTTCAAAAAGAGCTCTACAAACTGACATCAGGAACCTGGACTGGTGAGTTTTCTTTCCCAGGGAAAAGAGCCGATGTTTGCGCCCTGAGTCCTGAGGCCCTGAGCCGGCAGCTGACCGCACAAATTCCGAACATCGAAGGATAAGTCCCAGAAAGGAGCTGCCCCCACCTCATACTTGTGCTGCCCTGAGAGTTCCAGGGGAGCCCTACAAACTGACATCAGGAACCTGGACTGGTGAGTTTTCTTTCCCAGGGAAAAGAGCCGATGTTTGTGCTCAGAGTCCTGTGGCCCTGAGCCGCAGCTGACCGCACAAATTCCGAACATCGGAGGATAAGTCCCAGACAGGAGCTGCCCCCTCCTCATAATTGTGCTGCCCTGACAGTCCCAGGGGAGCCCTACAAACTGACATCAGGAACCTGGACTGGTGAGTTTTCTTTCCCAGGGAAAAGAGCCGATGTTTGCGCTCCGAGTCCTGTGGTCCGGAGCGGGCAGCTGAGCGCAAAAAATCCGAACATCGAAGGATAAGTCCCAGACAGGAGCTGCCCCCACCTCATACTTGTGCTGCCCTGAGAGTCCCAGGGGAGCCCTACAAACTGACATCAGGAACCTGGACTGGTGAGTTTTCTTTCCCAGGGAAAAGAGCCGATGTTTGTGCTCCGACTCCTGTGGCCCTGAGCCGGCAGCTGAGTGCAAAAAATCGGAACATCGAAGGATAAGTCCCAGACAGGAGCTGCCCCCACCTCATACCTGTGCTGCCCTGAGAGTTCAAAAAGAGCTCTACAAACTGACATCAGGAACCTGGACTGGTGAGTTTTCTTTCCCAGGGAAAAGAGCCGATGTTTGCGCTCCGAGTCCTGTGGCCCTGAGCCGGCAGCTGACTGCATAAAATCGGAACATCGAAGGATAAGTCCCAGACAGGAGCTGCCCCCACCTCATACCTGTGCTGCCGTGAGAGTTCAAAAAGAGCTCTACAAACTGACATCAGGAACCTGGACTGGTGAGTTTTCTTTCCCAGGGAAAAGAGCCGATGTTTGCGCCCTGAGTCCTGTGGCCCTGAGCCGGCAGCTGACCGCACAAATTCCGAACATCGAAGGATAAGTCCCAGAAAGGAGCTGCCCCCACCTCATACTTGTGCTGCCCTGAGAGTTCCAGGGGAGCCCTACAAACTGACATCAGGAACCTGGACTGGTGAGTTTTCTTTCCCAGGGAAAAGAGCCGATGTTTGTGCTCAGAGTCCTGTGGCCCTGAGCCGCAGCTGACCGCACAAATTCCGAACATCGGAGGATAACTTCCAGAAAGGAGCTGCCCCCACCTCATACTTGTGCTGCCCTGAGAGTCCAAAAAGAGCTCTACAAACTGACATCAGGAACCTGGACTGGTGAGTTTTCTTTCCCAGGGAAAAGAGCCGATGTTTGCGCTCCGAGTCCTGTGGCCCTGAGCCGGCAGCTGACTGCAAAAAATCCGAACATCGAAGGATAAGTCCCAGACAGGAGCTGCCCCCTCCTCATACTTGTGCTGCCCTGACAGTCCCAGGGGAGCCCTACAAACTGACATCAGGAACCTGGACTGGTGAGTTTTCTTTCCCAGGGAAAAGAGCCGATGTTTGCGCTCCGAGTCCTGTGGCCCTGAGCCGGCAGCTGACTGCATAAAATCGGAACATCGAAGGATAAGTCCCAGACAGGAGCTGCCCCCACCTCATACCTGTGCTGCCCTGAGAGTTCAAAAAGAGCTCTACAAACTGACATCAGGAACCTGGACTGGTGAGTTTTCTTTCCCAGGGAAAAGAGCCGATGTTTGCGCTCCGAGTCCTGTGGCCCTGAGCCGGCAGCTGACTGCATAAAATCGGAACATTGAAGGATAAGTCCCAGACAGGAGCTGCCCCCACCTCATACCTGTGCTGCCCTGAGAGTTCAAAAAGAGCTCTACAAACTGACATCAGGAACCTGGACTGGTGAGTTTTCTTTCCCAGGGAAAAGAGCCGATGTTTGCGCCCTGAGTCCTGTGGCCCTGAGCTGGCAGCTGACCGCACAAATTCCGAACATCGAAGGATAAGTCCCAGACAGGAGCTGCCCCCACCTCATACTTGTGCTGCCCTGAGAGTCCCAGGGGAGCCCTACAAACTGACATCAGGAACCTGGACTGGTGAGTTTTCTTTCCCGGGGAAAAGAGCCGATGTTTGCGCTCCGAATCCTGTGGCCCTGAGCCGGCAGCTGACCGCAAAAAATCCGAACATCGAAGGATAAGTCCCAGACAGGAGCTGCCCCCACCTCATACCTGTGCTGCCCTGACAGTCCAAAAAAAGCTCTACAAACTGACATCAGTAACCTGGACTGGTGAGTTTTCTTTCCCAGGTAAAAGAGCCGATGTGTGCGCTCCGAGTGCTGTGGCCCTGAGCCGGCAGCTGACCGCACAAATTCCGAACATCGAAGGATAAGTCCCAGACAGGAGCTGTCCCCACCTCATACTTGTGCTGCCCTGAGAGTTCCAGGGGAGCCCTACAAAGTGACATCAGGAACCTGGACTGGTGAGTTTTCTTTCCCAGGGAAAAGAGCCGATGTTTGTGCTCAGAGTCCTGTGGCCCTGAGCCGGCAGCTGACTGCAAAAAATCCGAACATCGAAGGATAAGTCCCAGATAGGAGCTGCCCCCACCTCATACTTGTGCTGCCCTGACAGTCCAAAAAGAGCTCTACAAACTGACATCAGGAACCTGGATGGTGAGTTTTCTTTCCCAGGGAAAAGAGCCGATGTTTGCGCCCCTAGTCCTGTGGCCCTGAGCCGCAGCTGACCGCACAAATTCCGAACATCGGAGGATAAGTCCCAGACAGGAGCTGCCCCCACCTCATACTTGTGCTGCCCTGAGAGTCCAAAAAGAGCTCTACAAACTGACATCAGGAACCTGGACTGGTGAGTTTTCTTTCCCAGGGAAAAGAGCCGATGTTTGCACTCCGAGTCCTGTGGCCCTGAGCCGGCAGCTGAGTGCAAAAAATCCGAACATCGAAGGATAAGTCCCAGACAGGAGCTGCCCCCACCTCATACCTGTGCTGCCCTGAGAGTTCAAAAAGAGCTCTACAAACTGACATCAGGAACCTGGACTGGTGAGTTTTCTTTCCCAGGGAAAAGAGCCGATGTTTGCGCTCCGAGTCCTGTGGCCCTGAGCCGGCAGCTGACTGCAAAAAATCCGAACATCGAAGGATAAGTCCCAGACAGGAGCTGCCCCCTCCTCATACTTGTGCTGCCCTGACAGTCCCAGGGCAGCCCTACAAACTGACATCAGGAACCTGGACTGGTGAGTTTTCTTTCCCAGGGAAAAGAGCCGATGTTTGCGCTCCGAGTCCTGTGGCCCTGAGCCGGCAGCTGACTGCATATAATCGGAACATCGAAGGATAAGTCCCAGACAGGAGCTGCCCCCACCTCATACCTGTGCTGCCCTGAGAGTTCAAAAAGAGCTCTACAAACTGACATCAGGAACCTGGACTGGTGAGTTTTCTTTCCCAGGGAAAAGAGCCGATGTTTGCGCTCCGAGTCCTGTGGCCCTGAGCCGGCAGCTGACTGCATAAAATCGGAACATTGAAGGATAAGTCCCAGACAGGAGCTGCCCCCACCTCATACCTGTGCTGCCCTGAGAGTTCAGAAAGAGCTCTACAAACTGACATCAGGAACCTGGACTGGTGAGTTTTCTTTCCCAGGGAAAAGAGCCGATGTTTGCGCCCTGAGTCCTGTGGCCCTGAGCTGGCAGCTGACCGCACAAATTCCGAACATCGAAGGATAAGTCCCAGACAGGAGCTGCCCCCACCTCATACTTGTGCTGCCCTGAGAGTCCCAGGGGAGCCCTACAAACTGACATCAGGAACCTGGACTGGTGAGTTTTCTTTCCCAGGGAAAAGAGCCGATGTTTGCGCTCCGAAACCTGTGGCCCTGAGCCGGCAGCTGACCGCAAAAAATCCGAACATCGAAGGATAAGTCCCAGACAGGAGCTGCCCCCACCTCATACCTGTGCTGCCCTGACAGTCCAAAAAAAGCTCTACAAACTGACATCAGTAACCTGGACTGGTGAGTTTTCTTTCCCAGGTAAAAGAGCCGATGTGTGCGCTCCGAGTGCTGTGGCCCTGAGCCGGCAGCTGACCGCACAAATTCCGAACATCGAAGGATAAGTCCCAGACAGGAGCTGTCCCCACCTCATACTTGTGCTGCCCTGAGAGTTCCAGGGGAGCCCTACAAAGTGACATCAGGAACCTGGACTGGTGAGTTTTCTTTCCCAGGGAAAAGAGCCGATGTTTGTGCTCAGAGTCCTGTGGCCCTGAGCCGGCAGCTGACTGCAAAAAATCCGAACATCGAAGGATAAGTCCCAGATAGGAGCTGCCCCCACCTCATACTTGTGCTGCCCTGAGAGTCCAAAAAGAGCTCTACAAACTGACATCAGGAACCTGGACTGGTGAGTTTTCTTTCCCAGGGAAAAGAGCCGATGTTTGCGCTCCGAGTCCTGTGGCCCTGAGCCGGCAGATGACTGCAAAAAATCCGAACATCGAAGGATAAGTCCCAGACAGGAGCTGCCCCCACCTCATACTTGTGCTGCCCTGAGAGTTCAAAAACTGCTCTACAAACTGACATCAGGAACCTGGACTGGTGAGTTTTCTTTCCCAGGGAAAAGAACCGATGTATGCACTCCGAGTCCTGTGGCCCTGAGCCGGCAGCTGAGTGCAAAAAATCCGAACATCGAAGGATAAGTCCCAGACAGGAGCTGCCCCCACCTCATACTTGTGCTGCCCTGAGAGTCCCAGGGGAGCCCTACAAACTGACATCAGGAACCTGGACTGGTGAGTTTTCTTTCCCAGGGAAAAGAGCCGATGTTTGCGCTCCGAGTCCTGTGGCCCTGAGCCGGCAGCTGACTGCATAAAATCGGAACATTGAAGGATAAGTCCCAGACAGGAGCTGCCCCCACCTCATACCTGTGCTGCCCTGAGAGTTCAAAAAGAGCTCTACAAACTGACATCAGGAACCTGGACTGGTGAGTTTTCTTTCCCAGGGGAAAGAACCGATGTATGCACTCCGAGTCCTGTGGCCCTGAGCCGGCAGCTGAGTGCAAAAAATCCGAACATCGAAGGATAAGTCCCAGACAGGAGCTGCCCACATCTCATACTTGTGCTGCCCTGAGAGTCCCAGGGGAGCCCTACAAACTGACATCAGGAACCTGGACTGGTGAGTTTTCTTTCCCAGGGAAAAGAGCCGATGTTTGCGCTCCGAGTCCTGTGGCCCTGAGCCGGCAGCTGACTGCAAAAAATCCGAACATCGAAGGATAAGTCCCAGACAGGAGCTGCCCCCACCTCATACTTGTGCTGCCCTGAGAGTCCCAAAAAGAGCCCTACAAACTGACATCAGGAACCTGGACTGGTGAGTTTTCTTTCCCAGGGAAAAGAGCCGATGTTTGCGCTCCGAGTCCTGTGGTCCAGAGCGGGCAGCTGAGTGCAAAAAATCCGAACATCGAAGGATAAGTCCCAGACAGGATCTGCCCCCACCTCATACTTGTGCTGCCCTGAGAGTCCCAGGGGAGCCCTACAAATTGACATCAGGAACCTGGACTGGTGAGTTTTCTTTCCCAGGGAAAAGAGCCGATGTTTGCACTCCGAGTCCTGTGGCCGTGAGCCGGCAGCTGACCGCACAAATTCCGAACATCGAAGGATAAGTTCCAGAAAGGAGCTGCCCCCACCTCATACTTGTGCTGCCCTGACAGTCCAAAAAGAGCTCTACAAACTGACATCAGGAACCTGGATGGTGAGTTTTCTTTCCCAGGGAAAAGAGCCGATGTTTGCGCCCCTAGTCCTGTGGCCCTGAGCCGCAGCTGACCGCACAAATTCCGAACATCGGAGGATAAGTCCCAGACAGGAGCTGCCCCCACCTCATACTTGTGCTGCCCTGAGAGTCCAAAAAGAGCTCTACAAACTGACATCAGGAACCTGGACTGGTGAGTTTTCTTTCCCAGGGAAAAGAGCCGATGTTTGCACTCCGAGTCCTGTGGCCCTGAGCCGGCAGCTGAGTGCAAAAAATCCGAACATCGAAGGATAAGTCCCAGACAGGAGCTGCCCCCACCTCATACCTGTGCTGCCCTGAGAGTTCAAAAAGAGCTCTACAAACTGACATCAGGAACCTGGACTGGTGAGTTTTCTTTCCCAGGGAAAAGAGCCGATGTTTGCGCTCCGAGTCCTGTGGCCCTGAGCCGGCAGCTGACTGCAAAAAATCCGAACATCGAAGGATAAGTCCCAGACAGGAGCTGCCCCCTCCTCATACTTGTGCTGCCCTGACAGTCCCAGGGCAGCCCTACAAACTGACATCAGGAACCTGGACTGGTGAGTTTTCTTTCCCAGGGAAAAGAGCCGATGTTTGCGCTCCGAGTCCTGTGGCCCTGAGCCGGCAGCTGACTGCATATAATCGGAACATCGAAGGATAAGTCCCAGACAGGAGCTGCCCCCACCTCATACCTGTGCTGCCCTGAGAGTTCAAAAAGAGCTCTACAAACTGACATCAGGAACCTGGACTGGTGAGTTTTCTTTCCCAGGTAAAAGAGCCGATGTTTGCGCTCCGAGTCCTGTGGCCCTGAGCGGGCAGCTGACCGCACAAATTCCGAACATCGAAGGATAAGTCCCAGACAGGAGCTGCCCCCTCCTCATACTTGTGCTGCCCTGAGAGTCCAAAAAGAGCCCTAAAAACTGACATCAGGAACCTGGACTGGTGAGTTTTCTTTCCCAGGGAAAAGAGCCGATGTTTGCGCCCCGAGTCCTGTGGCCGTGAGCCGGCAGCTGACCGCACAAATTCCGAACATCGAAGGATAAGTTCCAGAAAGGAGCTGCCCCCACCTCGTACTTGTGCTGCCCTGAGAGTCCAAAAAGAGCTCTACAAACTGACATCAGGAACCTGGACTGGTGAGTTTTCTTTCCCAGGGAAAAGAGCCGATGTTTGCACTCCGAGTCCTGTGGCCCTGAGCCGGCAGCTGAGTTCAAAAAATCCGAACATCGAAGGATAAGTCCCAGACAGGAGCTGCCCCCACCTCATACCTGTGCTGCCCTGAGAGTTCAAAAAGAGCTCTACAAACTGACATCAGGAACCTGGACTGGTGAGTTTTCTTTCCCAGGGAAAAGAGCCGATGTTTGCGCTCCGAGTCCTGTGGCCCTGAGCCGGCAGCTGACTGCAAAAAATCCGAACATCGAAGGATAAGTCCCAGACAGGAGCTGCCCCCACCTCATACCTGTGCTGCCCTGAGAGTTCAAAAAGAGCTCTACAAACTGACATCAGGAACCTGGACTGGTGAGTTTTCTTTCCCAGGGAAAAGAGCCGATGTTTGCGCTCCGAGTCCTGTGGCCCTGAGCCGGCAGCTGACTGCATAAAATCGGAACATCGAAGGATAAGTCCCAGACAGGAGCTGCCCCCACCTCATACCTGTGCTGCCCTGAGAGTTCAAAAAGAGCTCTACAAACTGACATCAGGAACCTGGACTGGTGAGTTTTCTTTCCCAGGGAAAAGAGCCGATGTTTGCGCTCCGACTCCTGTGGCCCTGAGCCGGCAGCTGACTGCAAAAAATCCGAACATCGAAGGATAAGTCCCAGACAGGAGCTGCCCACATCTCATACTTGTGCTGCCCTGACAGTCCCAGGGGAGCCCTACAAACTGACATCAGGAACCTGGACTGGTGAGTTTTCTTTCCCAGGGAAAAGAGCCGATGTTTGCGCTCCGAGTCCTGTGGCCCTGAGCCGGCAGCTGACTGCATAAAATCGGAACATCGAAGGATAAGTCCCAGACAGGAGCTGCCCCCACCTCATACCTGTGCTGCCCTGAGAGTTCAAAAAGAGCTCTACAAACTGACATCAGGAACCTGGACTGGTGAGTTTTCTTTCCCAGGGAAAAGAGCCGATGTTTGCGCCCTGAGTCCTGTGGCCCTGAGCTGGCAGCTGACCGCACAAATTCCGAACATCGAAGGATAAGTCCCAGACAGGAGCTGCCCCCACCTCATACTTGTGCTGCCCTGACAGTCCCAGGGGAGCCCTACAAACTGACATCAGGAACCTGGACTGGTGAGTTTTCTTTCCCAGGGAACAGAGCCGATGTTTGCGCTCCGAATCCTGTGGCCCTGAGCCGGCAGCTGACTGCAAAAAATCCGAACATCGAAGGATAAGTCCCAGATAGGAGCTGCCCCCACCTCATACTTGTGCTGCCCTGAGAGTCCAAAAAGAGCTCTACAAACTGACATCAGGAACCTGGACTGGTGAGTTTTCTTTCCCAGGGAAAAGAGCCGATGTTTGCACTCCGAGTCCTATGGCCCTGAGCCGGCAGCTGAGTGCAAAAAATCCGAACATCGAAGGATAAGTCCCAGACAGGAGCTGCCCCCACCTCATACCTGTGCTGCCCTGAGAGTTCAAAAAGAGCTCTACAAACTGACATCAGGAACCTGGACTGGTGAGTTTTCTTTCCCAGGGAAAAGAGCCGATGTTTGCGCTCCGAGTCCTGTGGCCCTGAGCCGGCAGCTGACTGCAAAAAATCCGAACATCGAAGGATAAGTCCCAGACAGGAGCTGCCCCCACCTCATACCTGTGCTGCCCTGAGAGTTCAAAAAGAGCTCTACAAACTGACATCAGGAACCTGGACTGGTGAGTTTTCTTTCCCAGGGAAAAGAGCCGATGTTTGCGCTCCGAGTCCTGTGGCCCTGAGCCGGCAGCTGACTGCATAAAATCGGAACATCGAAGGATAAGTCCCAGACAGGAGCTGCCCCCACCTCATACCTGTGCTGCCCTGAGAGTTCAAAAAGAGCTCTACAAACTGACATCAGGAACCTGGACTGGTGAGTTTTCTTTCCCAGGGAAAAGAGCCGATGTTTGCGCTCCGAGTCCTGTGGCCCTGAGCCGGCAGCTGACTGCATAAAATCCGAATATCGAAGGATAAGTCCCAGACAGGAGCTTCCCCCACCTCATACCTCTGCTGCCCTGACAGTCCAAAAAAAGCTCTACAAACTGATATCAGGAACCTGGACTGGTGAGTTTTCTTTCCCAGGGAAAAGAGCCGATGTTTGCGCTCCGAGTCCTGTGGCCCTGAGCCGGCAGCTGACTGCAAAAAATCCAAACATCGAAGGATAAGTCCCAGACAGGAGCTGCCCCCACCTCATACCTGTGCTGCCCTGAGAGTTCAAAAAGAGCTCTACAAACTGACATCAGGAACCTGGACTGGTGAGTTTTCTTTCCCAGGGAAAAGAGCCGATGTTTGCGCTCCGAGTCCTGTGGCCCTGAGCCAGCAGCTGACTGCAAAAAATCGGAACATCGAAGGATAAGTCCCAGACAGGAGCTGCCCACATCTCATACTTGTGCTGCCCTGAGAGTTCCAGGGGAGCCCTACGAAGTGACATCAGGAACCTGGACTGGTGAGTTTTCTTTCCCAGGGAAAAGAGCCGATGTTTGTGCTCAGAGTCCTGTGGCCCTGAGCCGGCAGCTGAGTGCAAAAAATCCGAACATCGAAGGATAAGTCCCAGACAGGAGCTGCCCCCACCTCATACCTGTGCTGCCCTGAGAGTTCAAAAAGAGCTCTAAAAACTGACATCAGTAACCTGGACTGGTGAGTTTTCTTTCCCAGGGAAAAGAGCCGATGTTTGCGCTCCGAGTCCTGTGGCCCTGAGCCAGCAGCTGACTGCAAAAAATCGGAACATCGAAGGATAAGTCCCAGACAGGAGCTGCCCACATCTCATACTTGTGCTACCCTGAGAGTCCCAGGGGAGCCCTACAAACTGACATCAGGAACCTGGACTGGTGAGTTTTCTTTCCCAGGGAAAAGAGCCGATGTTTGTGCTCAGAGTCCTGTGGCCCTGAGCCGGCAGCTGAGTGCAAAAAATCCGAACATCGAAGGATAAGTCCCAGACAGGAGCTGCCCCCACCTCATACCTGTGCTGCCCTGACAGTCCAAAAAGAGCTCTACAAACTGACATCAGGAACCTGGACTGGTGAGTTTTCTTTCCCAGGTAAAAGAGCCGATGTTTGCGCTCCGAGTCCTGTGGCCCTGAGCGGGCAGCTGACCGCACAAATTCCGAACATCGAAGGATAAGCCCCAGACAGGAGCTGCCCCCTCCTCATACTTGTGCTGCCCTGAGAGTCCAAAAAGAACCCTAAAAACTGACATCAGGAACCTGGACTGGTGAGTTTTCTTTCCCAGGGAAAAGAGCCGATGTTTGCACTCCGAGTCCTGTGGCCGTGAGCCGGCAGCTGACCGCACAAATTCCGAACATCGAAGGATAAGTTCCAGAAAGGAGCTGCCCCCACCTCATACTTGTGCTGCCCTGACAGTCCAAAAACAGCTCTACAAAGTGACATCAGGAACCTGGACTGGTGAGTTTTCTTTCCCAGGGAAAAGAGCCGATGTTTGCGCTCCGAGTCCTGTGGCCCTGAGCCGGCAGCTGACTGCAAAAAATCCGAACATCGAAGGATAAGTCCCAGACAGGAGCTGCCCCCACCTCATACTTGTGCTGCCCTGAGAGTCCCAAAAAGAGCCCTACAAACTGACATCAGGAACCTGGACTGGTGAGTTTTCTTTCCCAGGGAAAAGAGCCGATGTTTGCGCTCCGAGTCCTGTGGTCCGGAGCGGGCAGCTGAGTGCAAAAAATCCGAACATCGAAGGATAAGTCCCAGACAGGATCTGCCCCCACCTCATACTTGTGCTGCCCTGAGAGTCCCAGGGGAGCCCTACAAATTGACATCAGGAACCTGGACTGGTGAGTTTTCTTTCCCAGGGAAAAGAGCCGATGTTTGTGCTCAGAGTCCTGTGGCCCTGAGCCGGCAGCTGAGTGCAAAAAATCCGAACATCGAAGGATAAGTCCCAGACAGGAGCTGCCCCCACCTCATACTTGTGCTGCCCTGAGAGTCCCAGGGGAGCCCTACAAACTGACATCAGGAACCTGGACTGGTGAGTTTTCTTTCCCAGGGAAAAGAGCCGATGTTTGCGCTCCGAGTCCTGTGGCTCTGAGCCGGCAGCTGACTGCAAAAAATCGGAACATCGAAGGATAAGTCCCAGACAGGAGCTTCCCCCACCTCATACCTCTGCTGCCCTGACAGTCCAAAAAAACTCTACAAACTGACATCAGGAACCTGGACTGGTGAGTTTTCTTTCCCAGGTAAAAGAGCCGATGTTTGCGCTCCGAGTCCTGTGGCCCTGAGCCGGCAGCTGACTGCAAAAAATCCGAACATCGAAGGATAAGTCCCAGACAGGAGCTGCCCCCACCTCATACTTGTGCTGCCCTGAGAGTCCCAAAAAGAGCCCTACAAACTGACATCAGGAACCTGGACTGGTGAGTTTTCTTTCCCAGGGAAAAGAGCCGATGTTTGTGCTCAGAGTCCTGTGGCCCTGAGCCGGCAGCTGAGTGCAAAAAATCCGAACATCGAAGGATAAGTCCCAGACAGGAGCTGCCCCCACCTCATACTTGTGCTGCCCTGAGAGTCCCAGGGGAGCCCTACAAACTGACATCAGGAACCTGGACTGGTGAGTTTTCTTTCCCAGGGAAAAGAGCCGATGTTTGCGCTCCGAGTCCTGTGGCTCTGAGCCGGCAGCTGACTGCAAAAAATCGGAACATCGAAGGATAAGTCCCAGACAGGAGCTTCCCCCACCTCATACCTCTGCTGCCCTGACAGTCCAAAAAAACTCTACAAACTGACATCAGGAACCTGGACTGGTGAGTTTTCTTTCCCAGGTAAAAGAGCCGATGTTTGCGCTCCGAGTCCTGTGGCCCTGAGCGGGCAGCTGACTGCAAAATATCCGAACATCGAAGGATAAGTCCCAGACAGGAGCTGCCCCCACGTCATACTTGTGCTGCCCTGAGAGTTCAAAAAGAGCTCTACAAAGTGACATCAGGAACCTGGACTGGTGAGTTTTCTTTCCCAGGGAAAAGAGCCGATGTTTGCGCTCCGAGTCCTGTGGCCCTGAGCCGGCAGCTGACTGCATAAAATCCGAACATCGAAGGATAAGTCCCAGACAGGAGCTGCCCCCACCTCATACCTGTGCTGCCCTGAGAGTTCAAAAAGAGCTCTACAAACTGACATCAGGAACCTGGACTGGTGAGTTTTCTTTCCCAGGGAAAAGAGCCGATGTTTGCGCTCCGAGTCCTGTGGCCCTGAGCCGGCAGCTGACTGCATAAAATCCGAACATCAAAGGATAAGTCCCAGACAGGAGCTGCCCCCACCTCATACCTGTGCTGCCCTGAGAGTTCAAAAAGAGCTCTACAAACTGACATCAGGAACCTGGACTGGTGAGTTTTCTTTCCCAGGGAAAAGAGCCGATGTTTGCGCTCCGAGTCCTGTGGCCCTGAGCCGGCAGCTGACTGCAAAAAATCCGAACATCGAAGGATAAGTCCCAGACAGGAGCTGCCCCCACCTCATACCTGTGCTGCCCTGAGAGTTCAAAAAGAGCTCTACAAACTGACATCAGGAACCTGGACTGGTGAGTTTTCTTTCCCAGGGAAAAGAGCCGATGTTTGCGCTCCGAGTCCTGTGGCCCTGAGCCGGCAGCTGACCGCACAAATTCCGAACATCGAAGGATAAGTTCCAGAAAGGAGCTGCCCCCACCTCATACTTGTGCTGCCCTGACAGTCCAAAAAGAGCTCTACAAACTGACATCAGGAACCTGGATGGTGAGTTTTCTTTCCCAGGGAAAAGAGCCGATGTTTGCGCTCCGAGTCCTGTGGCCCTGAGCCGGCAGCTGACTGCAAAAAATCCGAACATCGAAGGATAAGTCCCAGACAGGAGCTGCCCCCACCTCATACTTGTGCTGCCCTGAGAGTCCCAAAAAGAGCCCTACAAACTGACATCAGGAACCTGGACTGGTGAGTTTTCTTTCCCAGGGAAAAGAGCCGATGTTTGCGCTCCGAGTCCTGTGGTCCGGAGCGGGCAGCTGAGTGCAAAAAATCGGAACATCGAAGGATAAGTCCCAGACAGGATCTGCCCCCACCTCATACTTGTGCTGCCCTGAGAGTCCCAGGGGAGCCCTACAAATTGACATCAGGAACCTGGACTGGTGAGTTTTCTTTCCCAGGGAAAAGAGCCGATGTTTGTGCTCAGAGTCCTGTGGCCCTGAGCCGGCAGCTGAGTGCAAAAAATCCGAACATCGAAGGATAAGTCCCAGACAGGAGCTGCCCCCACCTCATACTTGTGCTGCCCTGAGAGTCCCAGGGGAGCCCTACAAACTGACATCAGGAACCTGGACTGGTGAGTTTTCTTTCCCAGGGAAAAGAGCCGATGTTTGCGCTCCGAGTCCTGTGGCTCTGAGCCGGCAGCTGACTGCAAAAAATCGGAACATCGAAGGATAAGTCCCAGACAGGAGCTTCCCCCACCTCATACCTCTGCTGCCCTGACAGTCCAAAAAAGCTCTACAAACTGACATCAGAAACCTGGACTGGTGAGTTTTCTTTCCCAGGGAAAAGAGCCGATGTTTGCGCTCCGAGTCCTGTGGCCCTGAGCCGGCAGCTGACTGCAAAAAATCCGAACATCGAAGGATAAGTCCCAGACAGGAGCTGCCCCCACCTCATACTTGTGCTGCCCTGAGAGTCCCAAAAAGAGCCCTACAAACTGACATCAGGAACCTGGACTGGTGAGTTTTCTTTCCCAGGGAAAAGAGCTGATGTTTGTGCTCAGAGTCCTGTGGCCCTGAGCCGGCAGCTGAGTGCAAAAAATCCGAACATCGAAGGATAAGTCCCAGACAGGAGCTGCCCCCACCTCATACTTGTGCTGCCCTGAGAGTCCCAGGGGAGCCCTACAAACTGACATCAGGAACCTGGACTGGTGAGTTTTCTTTCCCAGGGAAAAGAGCCGATGTTTGCGCTCCGAGTCCTGTGGCTCTGAGCCGGCAGCTGACTGCAAAAAATCGGAACATCGAAGGATAAGTCCCAGACAGGAGCTTCCCCCACCTCATACCTCTGCTGCCCTGACAGTCCAAAAAAAGCTCTACAAACTGACATCAGGAACCTGGACTGGTGAGTTTTCTTTCCCAGGTAAAAGAGCCGATGTTTGCGCTCCGAGTCCTGTGGCCCTGAGCGGGCAGCTGACCGCACAAATTCCGAACATCGAAGGATAAGTCCCAGAAAGGAGCTGGCCCCTCCTCATACTTGTGCTGCCCTGAGAGTCCAAAAAGAGCCCTAAAAACTGACATCAGGAACCTGGACTGGTGAGTTTTCTTTCCCAGGGAAAAGAGCCGATGTTTGCGCTCCGAGTCCTGTGGCCCTGAGCCGGCAGCTGACTGCAAAATATCCGAACATCGAAGGATAAGTCCCAGACAGGAGCTGCCCCCACGTCATACTTGTGCTGCCCTGAGAGTTCAAAAAGAGCTCTACAAACTGACATCAGGAACCTGGACTGGTGAGTTTTCTTTCCCAGGGAAAAGAGCCGATGTTTGCGCTCCGAGTCCTGTGGCCCTGAGCCGGCAGCTGACTGCATAAAATCCGAACATCGAAGGAGAAGTCCCAGACAGGAGCTGCCCCCACCTCATACCTGTGCTGCCCTGAGAGTTCAAAAAGAGCTCTACAAACTGACATCAGGAACCTGGACTGGTGAGTTTTCTTTCCCAGGGAAAAGAGCCGATGTTTGCGCTCCGAGTCCTGTGGCCCTGAGCCGGCAGCTGACTGCATAAAATCCGAACATCGAAGGATAAGTCCCAGACAGGAGCTGCCCCCACCTCATACCTGTGCTGCCCTGAGAGTTCAAAAAGAGCTCTACAAACTGACATCAGGAACCTGGACTGGTGAGTTTTCTTTCCCAGGGAAAAGAGCCGATGTTTGCGCTCCGAGTCCTGTGGCCCTGAGCCGGCAGCTGACTGCAAAAAATCCGAACATCGAAGGATAAGTCCCAGACAGGAGCTGCCCCCACCTCATACCTGTGCTGCCCTGAGAGTTCAAAAAGAGCTCTACAAACTGACATCAGGAACCTGGACTGGTGAGTTTTCTTTCCCAGGGAAAAGAGCCGATGTTTGCGCTCCGAGTCCTGTGGCCCTGAGCCGGCAGCTGACTGCAAAAAATCCGAACATCGAAGGATAAGTCCCAGACAGGAGCTGCCCACATCTCATACTTGTGCTGCCCTGAGAGTCCCAGGGGAGCCCTACAAACTGACATCAGGAACCTGGACTGGTGAGTTTTCTTTCCCAGGGAAAAGAGCCGATGTTTGTGCTCAGAGTCCTGTGGCCCTGAGCCGGCAGCTGAGTGCAAAAAATCCGAACATCGAAGGATAAGTCCCAGAAAGGAGCTGCCCCCACCTCATACCTGTGCTGCCCTGACAGTCCAAAAAAGCTCTACAAACTGACATCAGGAACCTGGACTGGTGAGTTTTCTTTCCCAGGGAAAAGAGCCGATGTTTGCGCTCCGAGTCCTGTGGCCGTGAGCGGGCAGCTGACCGCACAAATTCCGAACATCGAAGGATAAGTCCCAGACAGGAGCTGCCCCCTCCTCATACTTGTGCTGCCCTGAGAGTCCAAAAAGAGCCCTAAAAACTGACATCAGGAACCTGGACTGGTGAGTTTTCTTTCCCAGGGAAAAGAGCCGATGTTTGCGCCCCGAGTCCTGTGGCCGTGAGCCGGCAGCTGACCGCACAAATTCCGAACATCGAAGGATAAGTTCCAGAAAGGAGCTGCCCCCACCTCATACTTGTGCTGCCCTGAGAGTCCAAAAAGAGCTCTACAAACTGACATCAGGAACCTGGACTGGTGAGTTTTCTTTCCCAGGGAAAAGAGCCGATGTTTGCACTCCGAGTCCTGTGGCCCTGAGCCGGCAGCTGAGTGCAAAAAATCCGAACATTGAAGGATAAGTCCCAGACAGGAGCTGCCCCCACCTCATACTTGTGCTGCCCTGAGAGTCCCAGGGGAGCCCTCCAAACTGACATCAGGAACCTGGACTGGTGAGTTTTCTTTCCCAGGGAAAAGAGCCGATGTTTGCGTTCCGAGTCCTGTGGCCCTGAGCCGGCAGCTGACTGCAAAAAATCCGAACATCGAAGGATAAGTCCCAGACAGGAGCTGCCCCCTCCTCATACTTGTGCTGCCCTGACAGTCCCAGGGGAGCCCTACAAACTGACATCAGGAACCTGGACTGGTGAGTTTTCTTTCCCAGGGAAAAGAGCCGATGTTTGCGCTCCGAGTCCTGTGGCCCTGAGCCGGCAGCTGACTGCATAAAATCGGAACATCGAAGGATAAGTCCCAGACAGGAGCTGCCCCCACCTCATACCTGTGCTGCCCTGAGAGTTCAAAAAGAGCTCTACAAACTGACATCAGGAACCTGGACTGGTGAGTTTTCTTTCCCAGGGAAAAGAGCCGATGTTTGCGCTCCGAGTCCTGTGGCCCTGAGCCGGCAGCTGAGTGCAAAAAATCCGAACATCGAAGGATAAGTCCCAGACAGGAGCTGCCCCCACCTCATACCTGTGCTGCCCTGAGAGTTCAAAAAGAGCTCTACAAACTGACATCAGGAACCTGGACTGGTGAGTTTTCTTTCCCAGGGAAAAGAGCCGATGTTTGCGCTCCGAGTCCTGTGGCCCTGAGCCGGCAGCTGAGTGCAAAAAATCCGAACATCGAAGGATAAGTCCCAGACAGGAGCTGCCCCCACCTCATACCTGTGCTGCCCTGAGAGTTCAAAAAGAGCTCTACAAAGTGACATCAGGAACCTGGACTGGTGAGTTTTCTTTCCCAGGGAAAAGAGCCGATGTTTGCGCCCCGAGTCCTGTGGCCCTGAGCCGGCAGCTGACTGCATAACATCCGAACATCGAAGGATAAGTCCCAGACAGGAGCTGCCCCCACCTCATACCTCTGCTGCCCTGACAGTCCAAAAAAAGCTCTACAAACTGACATCAGGAACCTGGACTGGTGAGTTTTCTTTCCCAGGGAAAAGAGCCGATGTTTGCGCTCCGAGTCCTGTGGCCCTGAGCCGGCAGCTGACTGCAAAAAATCCGAACATCGAAGGATAAGTCCCAGACAGGAGCTGCCCCCACCTCATACTTGTGCTGCCCTGAGAGTCCCAAAAAGAGCCCTACAAACTGACATCAGGAACCTGGACTGGTGAGTTTTCTTTCCCAGGGAAAAGAGCCGATGTTTGTGCTCCGAGTCCTGTGGTCCGGAGCGGGCAGCTGAGTGCAAAAAATCCGAACATCGAAGGATAAGTCCCAGACAGGATCTGCCCCCACCTCATACTTGTGCTGCCCTGAGAGTCCCAGGGGAGCCCTACAAACTGACATCAGGAACCTGGATGGTGAGTTTTCTTTCCCAGGGAAAAGAGCCGATGTTTGCGCTCCGAGTCCTGTGGCTCTGAGCCGGCAGCTGACTGCAAAAAATCGGAACATCGAAGGATAAGTCCCAGACAGGAGCTTCCCCCACCTCATACCTCTGTTGCCCTGACAGTCCAAAAAAAGCTCTACAAACTGACATCAGGAACCTGGACTGGTGAGTTTTCTTTCCCAGGGAAAAGAGCCGATGTTTGCGCTCCGAGTCCTGTGGCCCTGAGCGGGCAGCTGACCGCACAAATTCCGAACATCGAAGGATAAGTCCCAGACAGGAGCTGGCCCCTCCTCATACTTGTGCTGCCCTGAGAGTCCAAAAAGAGCCCTAAAAACTGACATCAGGAACCTGGACTGGTGAGTTTTCTTTCCCAGGGAAAAGAGCCGATGTTTGCGCTCCGAGTCCTGTGGCCCTGAGCCGGCAGCTGACTGCATAAAATCGGAACATCGAAGGATAAGTCCCAGACAGGAGCTGCCCCCACCTCATACCTGTGCTGCCCTGAGAGTTCAAAAAGAGCTCTACAAACTGACATCAGGAACCTGGACTGGTGAGTTTTCTTTCCCAGGGAAAAGAGCCGATGTTTGCGCTCCGAGTCCTGTGGCCCTGAGCGGGCAGCTGACCGCACAAATTCCGAACATCGAAGGATAAGTCCCAGACAGGAGCTGCCCCCTCCTCATACTTGTGCTGCCCTGAGAGTCCAAAAAGAGCCCTAAAAACTGACATCAGGAACCTGGACTGGTGAGTTTTCTTTCCCAGGGAAAAGAGCCGATGTTTGCGCCCCGAGTCCTGTGGCCGTGAGCCGGCAGCTGACCGCACAAATTCCGAACATCGAAGGATAAGTTCCAGAAAGGAGCTGCCCCCACCTCATACTTGTGCTGCCCTGAGAGTCCAAAAAGAGCTCTACAAACTGACATCAGGAACCTGGACTGGTGAGTTTTCTTTCCCAGGGAAAAGAGCCGATGTTTGCACTCCGAGTCCTGTGGCCCTGAGCCGGCAGCTGAGTGCAAAAAATCCGAACATCGAAGGATAAGTCCCAGACAGGAGCTGCCCCCACCTCATACCTGTGCTGCCCTGAGAGTTCAAAAAGAGCTCTACAAACTGACATCAGGAACCTGGACTGGTGAGTTTTCTTTCCCAGGGAAAAGAGCCGATGTTTGCGCTCCGAGTCCTGTGGCCCTGAGCCGGCAGCTGAGTGCAAAAAATCCGAACATCGAAGGATAAGTCCCAGACAGGAGCTGCCCCCACCTCATACCTGTGCTGCCCTGAGAGTTCAAAAAGAGCTCTACAAACTGACATCAGGAACCTGGACTGGTGAGTTTTCTTTCCCAGGGAAAAGAGCCGATGTTTGCGCTCCGAGTCCTGTGGCCCTGAGCCGGCAGCTGACTGCATAAAATCGGAACATCGAAGGATAAGTCCCAGACAGGAGCTGCCCCCACCTCATACCTGTGCTGCCCTGAGAGTTCAAAAAGAGCTCTACAAACTGACATCAGGAACCTGGACTGGTGAGTTTTCTTTCCCAGGGAAAAGAGCCGATGTTTGCGCTCCGACTCCTGTGGCCCTGAGCCGGCAGCTGACTGCAAAAAATCCGAACATCGAAGGATAAGTCCCAGACAGGAGCTGCCCACATCTCATACTTGTGCTGCCCTGACAGTCCCAGGGGAGCCCTACAAACTGACATCAGGAACCTGGACTGGTGAGTTTTCTTTCCCAGGGAAAAGAGCCGATGTTTGCGCTCCGAGTCCTGTGGCCCTGAGCCGGCAGCTGACTGCATAAAATCGGAACATCGAAGGATAAGTCCCAGACAGGAGCTGCCCCCACCTCATACCTGTGCTGCCCTGAGAGTTCAAAAAGAGCTCTACAAACTGACATCAGGAACCTGGACTGGTGAGTTTTCTTTCCCAGGGAAAAGAGCCGATGTTTGCGCCCTGAGTCCTGTGGCCCTGAGCTGGCAGCTGACCGCACAAATTCCGAACATCGAAGGATAAGTCCCAGACAGGAGCTGCCCCCACCTCATACTTGTGCTGCCCTGACAGTCCCAGGGGAGCCCTACAAACTGACATCAGGAACCTGGACTGGTGAGTTTTCTTTCCCAGGGAACAGAGCCGATGTTTGCGCTCCGAATCCTGTGGCCCTGAGCCGGCAGCTGACTGCAAAAAATCCGAACATCGAAGGATAAGTCCCAGATAGGAGCTGCCCCCACCTCATACTTGTGCTGCCCTGAGAGTCCAAAAAGAGCTCTACAAACTGAGATCAGGAACCTGGACTGGTGAGTTTTCTTTCCCAGGGAAAAGAGCCGATGTTTGCACTCCGAGTCCTATGGCCCTGAGCCGGCAGCTGAGTGCAAAAAATCCGAACATCGAAGGATAAGTCCCAGACAGGAGCTGCCCCCACCTCATACCTGTGCTGCCCTGAGAGTTCAAAAAGAGCTCTACAAACTGACATCAGGAACCTGGACTGGTGAGTTTTCTTTCCCAGGGAAAAGAGCCGATGTTTGCGCTCCGAGTCCTGTGGCCCTGAGCCGGCAGCTGACTGCAAAAAATCCGAACATCGAAGGATAAGTCCCAGACAGGAGCTGCCCCCACCTCATACCTGTGCTGCCCTGAGAGTTCAAAAAGAGCTCTACAAACTGACATCAGGAACCTGGACTGGTGAGTTTTCTTTCCCAGGGAAAAGAGCCGATGTTTGCGCTCCGAGTCCTGTGGCCCTGAGCCGGCAGCTGACTGCATAAAATCGGAACATCGAAGGATAAGTCCCAGACAGGAGCTGCCCCCACCTCATACCTGTGCTGCCCTGAGAGTTCAAAAAGAGCTCTACAAACTGACATCAGGAACCTGGACTGGTGAGTTTTCTTTCCCAGGGAAAAGAGCCGATGTTTGCGCTCCGAGTCCTGTGGCCCTGAGCCGGCAGCTGACTGCATAAAATCGGAACATCGAAGGATAAGTCCCAGACAGGAGCTTCCCCCACCTCATACCTCTGCTGCCCTGACAGTCCAAAAAAAGCTCTACAAACTGATATCAGGAACCTGGACTGGTGAGTTTTCTTTCCCAGGGAAAAGAGCCGATGTTTGCGCTCCGAGTCCTGTGGCCCTGAGCCGGCAGCTGACTGCAAAAAATCCGAACATCGAAGGATAAGTCCCAGACAGGAGCTGCCCCCACCTCATACCTGTGCTGCCCTGAGAGTTCAAAAAGAGCTCTACAAACTGACATCAGGAACCTGGACTGGTGAGTTTTCTTTCCCAGGGAAAAGAGCCGATGTTTGCGCTCCGAGTCCTGTGGCCCTGAGCCAGCAGCTGACTGCAAAAAATCGGAACATCGAAGGATAAGTCCCAGACAGGAGCTGCCCACATCTCATACTTGTGCTGCCCTGAGAGTTCCAGGGGAGCCCTACGAAGTGACATCAGGAACCTGGACTGGTGAGTTTTCTTTCCCAGGGAAAAGAGCCGATGTTTGTGCTCAGAGTCCTGTGGCCCTGAGCCGGCAGCTGAGTGCAAAAAATCCGAACATCGAAGGATAAGTCCCAGACAGGAGCTGCCCCCACCTCATACCTGTGCTGCCCTGAGAGTTCAAAAAGAGCTCTAAAAACTGACATCAGTAACCTGGA